>NC_043973.1:54918593-55178593 GCF_902148855.1 Sphaeramia orbicularis | reverse complement strand
ATCTAGTGGCACCATACGACACTTGACGGTCCGTCACTTGTGTTCACTTGTGGTTTCCAGTCGTCTTCTGGTCCCCACTCTACCTGGAAACATGGAGACTAAAGTTGGGAGAAAGCAGCAGCGTCCTGTCTGGGATTTATTTGAATACGACGACAGAGAAGAAGAGAAAAGAGACGACTAAACTAAAACTAATACTAAAACTAAAACTAAACTAAAACTAAGCATTTAGAAAAAAAATGAAAACTAATAAAAACTAGCAAACCTGCTCTAAAAACGAATTAAAACTGAATTAGACAAAAAAAGGAAAACTAAATAAAACTAAACTATAATGGAAAATCCAAAACTATTAGAACTTTGCAACAACAACAACAACATGGAAGAACTAAAAACTATGGCCTGAACGTCATCAGTCACAGACCAGAAGGTTTTACATGAAAACTCCATTTCCCAGGGTTCATGTGGAACAGGCCGGACCATCAGATTAATTGAGAAAAAGACAATAAATTGTATTATTATTTATATGTTATTATTTTTCTCCACTTTACATCATATTGATCTGAATGTGGAACCTGAACCAAAATGATTTTAACATGGTTTATTGTTAATATCTTCACTATAATTTTTGGATTTCTCAGAGTCATCCCGTGGGTCGGACTGGACCTTTTTGCGGCCGGTGTTGGTCCAAAGGTCATCTGTATGTTTGCCCCCCCGGCCTTTAAACCCTCTCACCATCTTGGCAGCCTGAGCCTCCCCTTCAGCCTGGATGATCTTCTGTCTCTGGTCCTGTTTGGCCTTTTCCACATAGAACTGAGCCCGCTGCGCCTCCTGCTGGGCTGCACAGGAACAACACCGTCAATCAACATCAGCGTCATGGCAATGCAACTAAACAACATTTACACCGGTCTGAGCCAGAGACCCACAGGAGGCTGAACTGAAAGTAGATTCACACATAAGAGCTGAAGGTTCTGACACATGTTTATCATCTGAGGAGGAGAAGCCAGAGCTGAACACAGCTGTTTCTACAAAACACTCTTAACCCTTTCATGCATGAACTATCCCAACCTGGACAGTGTTTTTATTTATGTTTGGAAAAAACAATGCAATTAAAATGTTTTTTATGATGTATGGGAAACACACCAATCAACATCACAGTCACCTAAATAGAGAGAATTTAATTGGAAAAATCTAATTCGTTATTTCATCACACCTAAAATTAAAAGTAAACAAATGAATACTCAACAGCCGTGTTGGAGACTTTGTAATCCCATGGATTCAGATCACACACATGTTTTGGAAATGCTCAAATATCCAACCCTTCTGGGGGAAGGTTCACTCAGCTCTCTGTGATGTGTTGGGATATGCAATCCCAAATTCTTGTCTTGTTCTTTACCACGGACATTTGGAAGAAACGGTGCAGAAAGAAGACATCTTTTCAAGATCCACCTGGTGGACGTGAAGAAGGCCATAACAAAGAACTGGCTTAAGATTGATGCTCCATCTTATAAACAATGGCTTTCAATCATAGATGATAGACTTGTCATGGAACATCTTACAGATAACCTGAAGTTAAAAAGAAAATCTCTTCATGAAAAACTGGGGAAAATGGCTGACACTCAGAGACAAATGTATCTATTAAGGAACCTTAAATATTCTGACACCAACACAGGCTGTTCTTTTCACTCATTTGTTTTTCTGTTCTTTTGTTCTTTTCCTGCTCCTCAATTTGAGGAGATTATATTGTACTAATAAAAATGAGAAATAAAAATTGTACAAAAAAAAAAAAAAAGTTTTTTTATGAACCTGTTTTTCATGTAGTTCCATAAATGTCCAGTTGTCTGGACACTGAGTTAAATTATGTATTTAGCAAACAAATGTCAGAAAAATAGATGAAAACTATGAAATAAAAACTATTTTTAATGCTGATAATCTGATTTCTCACATTTTAACATATTTCTAATACTAGTTAGTGGTAAAGTTGGTGGTTAATATGAGTACCTGTTGGTCATTTAGTTCTCTCCCTCTGTTTTTCAAATTATTATTATTACTTACATGCTTGTTCTGTGTTTCCACTACGTAGTACCAGCTCGACTCTGCCTTTTTGCATTTCTATTATGTAAAAGAACCTGGAATCTGGTACCCGGTATTACTTTTTTAGTATCTGCTCGGCCGAGGTTTTTTTATATTTTCTTGTGTGTATATTCTATACTTTTGGAACCTCAGTTTCTCTGAAGGCTCTGCCTAAAGGATCAATAAAGTTATATCGAATCTAATCTAAAAAAACCCCAACAACCTTTTGTTAAAAAAAACTTAATGTCTCTCTAACAAACAATTATCAACTGATTTCCACTAAAACATGTCACTAAGGTAGAAAAAATACACAGCATCAAGCAACATCTAAGAATTAATATCATTGTTTAAAAATTTCACAAAATTATTTTATATTTTAAGAAATTTGAAGAAATCTGAAGAAAACCCCATGTGGACTAACTGTGGACTGTGGACTAACTGTGGACTGTGGACTAACTGTGGACTAAACATGGACTAAGCACCTGAAACAGCCTTTAAATGTAAATGATGTGATGTTCATGGTCAGGACATTCTGGTCCAGGTTGTGGTCCGGGTTCTGGTCCTGGTCCAGGTTCTGGTTCTACTCACCCACTTGCTTGGCCTCCACGGCGGCCGTGTACTCTCGGCTGAAGCTGAGCTCAGTGATGGCAACGTCGTCCAGGATGATGTTGAAGTCCTTAGCGCGTTCGTACAGTTCTCTACGGATCAGCAGCGATACCTGGACAGGACACAGAACACCTGAAACCACTGTGGAACCACGGTGGAATCACAGCAGAACCACAGAGGAACCACAGCAGAACCACTGAGGAACCTCTGAGAAACCACGGAGGAACCACTGAGGAACCACAGCAGAACCACAGAGGAACCATAGAACAACCACAGCAGAACCACAGAGGAACCACAGAAGAACCACAGCAGAACCACAGAAGAACCACAGAGGAACCACAGAGGAACCACAGCAGAACCACAGAAGAACCACAGAGGAACCACGGAGGAACCACAGAAGAACCATAGCAGAACCACAGAGGAACCACAGCAGAACCAAAGGAGAACCACAGAGGAACCACAGAGAAACAACAGAGGAACCAAGGTGGAACCACAGTGGGAGGCGTAGACCTGGGTGGGCGTGGCGTGGCGTACCTGTGCTCTCTGCGTGATGAGCTGCGAGGCGTTGAACTTGGCCACGACGCTCTTCAGGACCTCGTTGACGATGGACGGCAGGACGCGCTCGTCGTAGTCCATGCCCAGATGCTGGTAGAGGGTGGGCAGGTTGGACGCCAGGGGGCGGGACAACACCCGCAGCGTCAGGTTCACCATCTGGAGGTCTGAGAGGGGGCGGAGCCGGATCAGAACCAGAAGCACCACATCACAACTGAAGGACTTTAGAACATGTTCTCCAGCTGGATGTGAACAGAACATCTGAAAGTATTCACAGTATTTTTTTTTTACTTTACTTCAGAGTGAGGCTGTGAACACTTTCAAATGCTCTGTGACGTCATCCAGGTGCAGGGCTCAAAATTAACTTTTTGACCTAGGAGCACTGTGCTCCTAACCCTAAAAAGTTAGGAGCACAGGCTAAAATCTAGGCGCACCACTATTATATAAAAAATTTGGAGAACAAGCAAAACTCTTGGCCATACCAAGTAATATTCCTATATGTATTTAAGCAATGTTAACAACCTAGAATAAAGTATTTGAATAGAGTATGAAAGAAAAAGCTTACATTGACACAGGTGCAAAACAATTGTCAGTGTGTGGTATATACTTTAGTTGGTTCTTGGAGAAGAAAGACGAATCACACCATTATTTGCAACAACCAACTTTTTTATTTCATGGCCTAAAGGCCCTTAGGGGCCGTTTACACGGCGTCGGCTTCAGTCGACTCCGGGAAGATTTCATCGTGGATTAGCCTTCTGTTAACATGGAAACGGTGCCTAGAGTGCCTGAATCCGGAAACTTTTGATACCAGGGTCCAGGGTGGAACGTTATCGATACGCTCCGCATTCCAGCTCCGTGTTAACGCGAGTCGGAGCGTTCCGGGGTAAAATATGACGTCACCGCATGCGCGCGCAGCCAAGAACCGCCAGTTAACCCACTCCGGGCCAGTTGGTGGCGGTAATGCGCCTCCAAGCTGGTTTGCCAGCCTCTATGACACAATAAAGCTGCAGAAAAAGAAGGAACAACCACAACAACAATGGCCGGTTTCAGAACAACATACGTGCTGCTAACTGTGCTCAGCTCGTCTGTCCAGACAAAGAAGTCCTGCGTCTTTGTACGACCACTCGCCATTGTTGTTTGTAAATAGTGTTGTCCGCCTCCTCCTCTTCTTCTTCTTCTTCTCCTCATTTAAAGGCTGTCTAAACCGGAAATTGTTTGTGCGCAGGCGCCTGTTTTACCACCACTGTTTCACTACAGCTCTACATCGCCAGCTACTGGTGTGGCATGGCCACTACAGCGTATTCAGCCGTCCTCGCGGACTCATGTTAACGCAGATCGTTATCATAGCGGCGGCGTCTTAACGCGGAATGATTTTATAATGCAAAGGAGAAATCTTTGCGGAGTGTTGCCGTGTAAACGTACCCTGATTAGTCACTGTGGTCTACACCACGCCTGAAGTCAGGAGATTGTTTCAAACGTTGGTGGAGTTATTTGATCCCTTTGTTTATGCCGCCTGCGCACGCGAGGGGGCGGGGACTAGATTTTCCGCTTCAGTCAGCGGGGCGTGGAGCTTGTTTATTTTCAGCTGACGAGTTACTTCTGCAGCCATTATTCTAGGCGCACGTATTAATTTTCGCTCATTTTTTTATTGGCGCACCGTGCGATCGTAATCTCAAAAACAGTCGCACTACCGAAATTCTCAGGCGCATGCGACCGTAATTCAGTCGCAGTCACGAGCCCTGAGGTGGGATGGATGGAGAACAGGGGGGCGTGGCTGTGACTGTGGTTTGGGGCGGGGCTTGGTCACCTTTGCTGCCGGTCAGAGAGCTGATCTTCCGGGGTCGGGCTCTGATGTCGTAGATGATCGGATACTGGAACCACGGCAACCTGAAGAAAAAAAAAAAAAAAAAGATCAGATGGTCATGTGACAGACAAATAATAACAGTATTCTCTTCCTATACTAACTGTAATAGATTACCTAAAGTAATTTACTCTATAAAAACAGTACATGTTACAACCTGTATACTGTGTACAACAAAATTAAATAAGATTTAAATTAAGGAATTATCTGGACAAAATGGATGGAATGGATAAATTATAAAATTTAATAAAAGTATAACAATAAAATATTATAACATTTAAATAAAAAAATAAAAATGACTTGAATTAAAAGTCAAATATTTCACAGGCACAGTAACTACGTGGTCTATAAACATCCTTCAGGTGTTATATTCGCGTTTGTCCATTTCTATTGTTAATATTTATTGTATTCTTCCACTGGTCAAACTTGTGACATCCAACAGAACCACCACCTGAGCAGGACTTTCAAACTAAAGGTTCCTCCGTCTGAACCAAGGTTATTATCGTTAACGAAAACTAATGAAATGACAAAAACTAGAATTGAAAAACCTTTTTTGTTAACTGAAATTTAAAAAAAAACTATAATTAAAAGAAAAAAATGATAACTGAAACTGTATTGTGTGTTTACAAAACTAACTAAAATGAATAAAAATTATGGATAAAATTCCCTTTGTTTTCGTCTTTGTCAGTGTCTGATTGATACGAAATCGATTTATTTCGCTCTAGCAATTTTAGCTGTTGGCACCATACGACACTTCACGGTTCATCACTTCTCGCCATTTGTCATTTAGAGTCATCTTCTGGTCCCTGCGAGGGGTGTTAGAAAATATTGGTTCTGCAATATATCACAATATTTAATTTCACAATACTGTATCGATATTAAAAAGTACTGTATCAGTATTTTTAGGTATTTATTCAAATGCAAACATGTTAATATTTATTATTATTTAACACTGTTTTATTAAATAATGGTTATTTTAATCATCTTAAAAGCACTTTTTACTGTCTGAGAAGCAGATGGTAGTTCCTTTGTTACGACTGAACTAAAATACTGTTCTGATGTTAGTTCTGAACTAATAGAATATGAACATTTGAACAGGATCTTAAACTGTAATGTCTGTAAAACAGAATTTCAGTTTGAACACAGGAACATTTTGTGATATAGCATTAGATCCTGTTGGGATCAAATAAAAATGTGTTTAGTATTTGTGCAGATTTCTGCCATAATTCAATTCTTCAAGGAAATAATCATTTAAAAAAAAGAAATAAATAAAAATTAGCCTTTTTAGCAGTACCATGATATATCATGATATACCGTATTGTGGTCCTAGTATTGTGATTTGTATCGTATTGCCAGATTCTTACCGATACACAGCCCTAGTCCCCACTCTACCTGGAAACATGGAGACTAAAGTTGGGAGAATTCAGAGTCCTGTCTGGGATTTATTTGAATACGATGGAAAAGAAGAGAAAATATACGACAAAATTAAAATTAATACTAAAACTAAACTAAAACTAAGCATTTACAAAAAAATGAAAACTAATAAAAACTAGCAAACCTGCTCTAAAAACAAATTAAAACTAACTGAATCACAGAAAAAAAGTAAAACTAAATGAAAACTCAACTGTGATGAAAAATCCCAAACTATTATAACCTTGGTCTGAACCTGTATATTAAACTGACTAAACATGTCCCTCCATCACAAACAGCAGGACACACTGAACTGAACTAAAGTTGATCCTAAATGTCCTTGAACGTTACGTGACAGATGATAAAATACAGCAGTAACTGGATCTAATGCTGCCTTCATGTGCTGTGGGAAATATGGTAAACTCTAGATATGAAACTCAAAAACTGCACCTGAACATTGTATTTTCCACTGGAGAATGGCGAAAAGTGTTGATGAAATGGCCTTTGACCTTTACAATGTGGCAACGAGGGATTCATGTCCAATGATAAACAACAGTTTTATTAATGTTCAGCTGCTGTTAGTGAATGATTTTACACATTTACAGGAGACACAATTTTTTTAAAAATTATGCCATATCAGATGAATTAACATGTTCAAATTTTACTACGACAACAACAGCACTTGAACACAACACACTTGTAATTTCAAATTCACTAGTGGAAAGAATCATCTTCCTGACAGCACCTGAAGGTAGCATTAGTAGCGGTTGCAAACGTACGTAGGATTGGATTGTTGTCCGTTTTTGGGAGGGGCTTATCAAAGGGTCAGCTGGTGTCTAAGTGTGAATGATCCGAACCAGGGCTGAGTTTGATCTGGACCCATCTGAACCCTTTAAGGACTCCAATTAGAACAGGACTAGATTTATTTATGATGTTTTTACACTAACAGTAGCAGAAAATGGCTTTTTTTCAAATTCTTTTGCTCCTCTTATCACTAATATATGTAATAAATGCACAAAACAGTGTGTTATAGTAAAAAATAAATGTTTTATTGTTTTTATTATCTTTATATTTATTATGAAAACCAACAGTAAATGTTCATAAATTAACTTTCTGAGCTTATATAAATATCCTTTCCTGTATTTTCCATGTGTTGATCCATTGTAGTTGTTCTAGATCCTTGTGTGTTCATGTT
Organism: Sphaeramia orbicularis; assembly: GCF_902148855.1. NCBI lineage: Eukaryota > Metazoa > Chordata > Actinopteri > Kurtiformes > Apogonidae > Sphaeramia > Sphaeramia orbicularis. The sequence continues at coordinate 55,170,902 of NC_043973.1, read as the reverse complement.
CTTCTTGTTCTTGTTGGTTCTTTGGTGTCATTTGGATCCTGTCGATAGTCTGTGTTCACTTTGTGTCTAGTTGTAGACAGAGCCCCTCATTTCACTGACAAATCTGATTCAAATACACACACTGGATCTGTCTATGCCCTGGGAGAGATTTGGGCCATATGGAAAAAAAAAAATCAGGTCCCCATATTTTTTTTCCACATACGTCAATATTGATATGTATCACGATATAAATCAAAGCACTAGTTTTGTCCATCTAAAATTTTCCATTCTTCATAAGTTAGTTGAAGACATCCGAAGGTTATTTTTGATTTAAATCTGATTGATTTTCTGTCAGAGGTTGAACATGTATTCAAATATACAGACATTTATAGAATACTTACAGATCAAATACAACTGTCAATCAACCATACAAACCACAAAAATACAGAGAAAAACAGTGAATCACACTAGTAGAACACTCCAAAACACAACTGTCACTATTATATACAATTATTTACAGAATCCACCACTAAAACACAGATAAAAGCCATAAAAACCTTCCATGTCTCTCTCACCGACTGCACTCTGCTGCTCTAAGCTCCGCCCACTTCCACCCCTCCCCCTCAGCCAATGCAGACCTCAACTCAAAAGCTCTGACGGTCTTGATAGGGTTAACCCAACACGACCTGACAGGTTCTGCATAAATGGAACCCTGTGGTTGTCCGACACGACACTGAGACCACGTGACCACGCTGTGGAGACTCCGCCTACCTGAAGTGGAGTCCTTCAGCCAGCACCGTGTCCATCTGCATCCCCCCGATCCTGTTGAAGATGATGGCCCTCTGTCCTCCTTCCACTGGACACATCAGGACACAACTGTAACACTTCTGTCCACCTGGAGGACCACCCACACCACCAAAGACACGTCCCACCCCAGTCCCCAACACTTTGACCTTTGACCTCTAATGGATGCTACAGGTCCCTGAGAATGACGACAAATAGATTCAAAGACACTTTCTGTACATGAGCTGTCACCACATTAAAGTGGAAAAAGTTACAACTCTGGTGTTTTAGTATGGAAGCGTATTGCATTCACACAAAAAACATAAAATTCGGCCCTGTTTTTATGAGATAATTATCTCGTTAATTCAGAAAAACAGAGCCGAATTTAAATTTTTTAGGAAAACAGCATCTCGTTAATTCAGATGAACAGAGCCAATTTTTTTTTTTTTACTTATTTTTCTTGTAATTATGAGATAATTATCTCGTTAATTTGGAAGAACAGAGCCAAATTTTATTTTTTTGTGTGAATGCAATATGCTTCCGTATTTTAGTTCCTGTTCAACCACTTCCATTAAAGTATCCTCACGTCACCTCCTACATGTGCAATAGCCTTCTGTTCTGCAAATCAAGCACATATTTATTCAACATTTATCCAAATATAAATGCACTATTTTATGTAGACTTGGTTCATATATATATATATATATATATGTGTGTGTGTGTGTGTGTGTGTGTGTGTGTGTATATATATGTGTATATATATGTATATATATATACACATATATATACACACACACACACACAGTTTTTGTTGTATATACTGTTAATATTATCATTCATATATACATACTATTTTCATTATATATACTGTTAATATTGTTATTGTTCATATATACATACTGTTTTCATTATATATACTGTTAATATTATTATCGTTTATATGTATACGCATACTGTTTCCATGGTATATACTGTTACTTTTATCATTCATATAAATATATAAATAAATAAATAAATATATATATATATATATATATATATATATATGTGTGTGTGTGTGTGTGTGTGTGTGTGTGTGTGTGTGTGTGTGTATATATATATATATATATATATATATATATATATATATACACATATATATACACACACACACACACAGTTTTTGTTGTATATACTGTTAATATTATCATTCATATATACATACTATTTTCATTATATATACTGTTAATATTATTATCGTTTATATGTATACGCATACTGTTTCCATGGTATATACTGTTACTTTTATCATTCATATAAATATATAAATAAATAAATAAATAAATAAATATATATATATATATATATATATACACACACACACACACACACACAGAGTTTTCATTATATACACTGTTATTATCACTCGTACACATACACGTACTGTTTTCATTATATATTCTATTCTGTTCCAGGTGAACTCATACCTGTGTACGTTGCCTCCTTCACGCCGTACGCCAGAGCTCCAGCTCCGATCAGCAGCTTTAGTCCGAGTCCAGCGCCGCGAGGTCCGGACGACATCCTGCCTGCGATCTGTCGCAGCTGCTGCAGAAATCCCTAAGACACACACACAGAGTCCACAGATGAACACAAAGGTCAAGGTGTGGTTTATTTCACTAAAACAAAGCACATTTTCAGCTGTCATTATTCATAGGTTATTGTGATTTTACTGTATTTTATCTGACCCACTTTAGATCATATTAGTCTGAATGTGGAACCTGTACTAACATGATTTTAACCTCCTTTATTGTTAATATCATCAGTATCATTTTTCTATTTCATTAATTCATCCCATGGACCAAATTGGACCCTTTAGTGGGCCAGTTTTGACCCATGGGCCATATGTTTGACACCAGTGCACATTTAAAACTACACAAAGTGTCCAAAGTGCTGTACAAAGATAGAGATAAAAATTTAAATCCATGCATCCTCTGCTCCAGAAATAATGTCTGTGAAGCGGGGATGGATGTTGGACAGTAGAGTCATGTTGGTGAATTCGTATTCTTGATGGAGAAAGAACAATCGGAAAGTTACAATCATGTTCGTAATTCTTGTTTGAACTTTTTCATTCATATTCTGATAAAATACACACAATACATTTTATGTACAACTGAACTCATTCAAGAGTTTACACAGATTTGTTTTTTGCGCATCTATAGACTACTATGCACACAGATCTGTCTTATGCACACAAATATTTTGACACCAATCTAACCCCACAGACCTGATGCAAACACATAAATAACTAGGGCTGTGTATTGGCAAGAATCTGGTGATACAATACAAATCACAATACTAGGATCATGATACGATATATCTGTCTACTGTTAAAAAGGCAATTTTTTGTTTGTTTATTTTTTTAAATGATTATTTCCTGTAAGAATTGAATTATACCAGAAATCTGCACAAATACTAAATACATTTTTATTTGATCGGAACACACTGTAAGCCCGGACTTTGTATTCACTAAAATGCTTTAATTCCAAAGTACTTAAATGATTTAAGTTTTATTACATTACTATAAAATGTTAAATACAGGGTGGGGAAGCAAAATTTACAATGAACATTTAGTTGTTTTTTCTCAGCAGGCACTACGTCAGTTGTTTTGAAACCAAACATATATTGATGTCATAATCATACCTAACACTATTATCCATACCTTTTCAGAAACTTTTGCCCATATGAGTAATCAGGAAAGCAAACGTCAAAGAGTGTGTGATTTGCTGAATGCACTCGTCACACCAAAGGAGATTTCAAAAATAGTTGGAGTGTCCATAAAGACTGTTTATAATGGAAAGAATGACTATGAGCAAAACTATTACCAGAAAGTCTGGAAGATACTATTAAAGAAGAATGGGAGAAGTTGTCACCCCAATATTTGAGGAACACTTGTGCAAGTTTCAGGAAGCGTGTGAAGGCAGTTATTGAGAAAGAAGGAGGACACATAGAATAAAAACATTTTCTATTATGTCAGTTTTCTTGTGGCAAATAAATTCTCGTGACTTTCAATAAACTAATTGGTCATACACTGTCTTTCAATCCCTGCCTCAAAATATTGTAAATTTTGCTTCCCCACCCTGTATATTTTACTAATTTGTAGACATAGTTGAAAGTACGAAAAAGTTGAAGTTGAATGGATTTAAATCACTCAGTTTTAGTCATGACCACACCTTTTTACCTGTGCATTGCTTTGTGGGTATTGGGCCTGTTGTTGTAAATGTGTTCTTTTTCTGTGCAGGGGTTCAGTGGGGTTGTGCTGTTAGCGTTCATTTGGAGTTAATGTGTGTATGTCAGTGTTTATTGGCCTTTTTGTGCTTGTTTTTGTATTTCTGTAGAGCTGCACCATGAGTCACAGCCATAGGAAGAACTATGGATTTACTGTTCATCTAGAATTGTTCTTGCACAATGGAAATCTTCCATCCACACTACAATATATTAAGTTTAATAATTTTACAAAGCACTTTATACTACAAAAGATTTTAATTTAAATCCACTTGGAATTGAGTCCAATGAACTGATATTAAGTCTAATGATTATACAAAACAATTGACATTACAACAAATTTTAACTTAAATTAACTTGGCATTTAGTGTGTTGTACTTAAAATAGCAATTCCATTCAAATCAAGCATTTAAGTTTAATACACTCAAGTTTTCATTACTCATTACTGAATTTTTTTAAGGCAACAAGTTACCTGATTTTTTTTTAAGTGAACTCAACTTATTCGGTCTTACAGTGCAGAATCTAATGCTATATCCTGTGTTCAAACTTAAATTATATTTTACAGACATTACAGTTTAAGATCCTGTTCAAATATTCATATTCTATTAGTTCAGAACTAACATCAGAACAGTATTTTAGTTCAATACCAACAAAGGAATTAACATTAATGAACAAAAGAGTGTTAAATAATAATAAATAAGATATAACCAACAAAGAAAACCAAAAAACTAAAATGAACCTCCACAATATCTGTATTTGAATACCTAAAAATATCGATACAATACTTTTAATATATTGATACAGTATTGTGAAATGAAATATCACGATATATTGCAAAGTCGATATTTTCTAACACCCCTATAAATGACTGTCACAGACAGAACTCCCGGATTCAGTCAATTAACCCCTAAAATGAGTTAACATTATCTTTTTACTTTTGAACATTAGCCACATTTCTGCAAACAGTTACAATAATTATGTGAAAGGGTTTTTTTTTAATAGTGTTTAAGAAAAACATAAACGTGATAAAATCGTTAAAAACTTAAACTGTCAGATTTTTAACTAGAATCGAGGGTCAGTTTTACAACAAAGTAAGAGACAAACTTTTCCAAAACACTTTCCGATGTAAATGAGCATTAATTAACTTTATTAAACCCTGTACTCGTGACTTCTGTCGTCATTTTAATTTCTGACACGAGCTCAATAAAACACACTTTGGATGAAAACTAGCTTATCTAAACCGCAGCTCACTCACGTGCCGCACGTTTTAGCAAAAAAATGTCACAAAACTACGCGTAAATAGCGGGAAACGCAACATTATCGTTAGCAACACAAACAATGAAATCTGACAGAAGTAGCAGAAAATCCAGTTCCAGGTGAAAATACTTACACCGGGCTCTTTATTCGCCATTCTCGTCTGATTCTCCGGTTAGAAAACCCACTGAAGACAGCAAGGTCAGTGGATGATGACGTACTTCCTGCGCGCGGTGTAACATGGGAGATGTAGTTTCCTGCGGCGAGGAGCGACGTTTCAGTCATTTGTTTCAATTTATATGTAAACATTTATTTTTTTTCTGCAGCCGATCTATTTTAATTCCACACATATACAATACGGGCATGCATTTAAACACTAGTGTTTTGACATACCTCCTCAGTTTGTGTCCTAATTCCACATTTTCTGCATTTTACTGTTCACCTTTGTGGAATAAAACCAAAATGAATCATGTAACGAGAAGTATAACGAAAAACAAACTATATAAATTGGAATAATAAGCAGAAATATAAGAATATATAAAACCACCAAATTAAATAATTGTTTATTTCCCGATGTTTTTACACTGTTTTTCTGCTTTTAACCTGCTTATATCTTTGACTCGGACAGACCTCTGCAGAATACGTCCTGTGTACCTGAATGTGTACAAATGGAAAATAAAACGATTTATATCTATGAATCAATACCATCCAACTGTAAGAACTTCAGCCCCGTGTGTCTGCAGTGAAGGAACAGCTGATGACTGGAATGTCTTTTCTGCATCACAGTCCATGTTCTAACCCTTTTGTCCACTCCAACCCTGCGTCTCTTCTTTTTCTTCTTCTTTCTCGTGTCTTTTCCTGAACGTTCATTTCCTCGTCTGTACTTCCTCTGCTTTTTGCTGAGGTCTGTCTGTGCAGCCGAAGGCAGCGGCTCCTGAACGCACCATCTACACCTATATGGTGCATTCAGGTGCAAAGGTTTGGTTTTACAGCATAAAACCACCTTTAACCCTTAAAGACCCAAACGTCCTCCTTTAACCTAAACCATCTACTGATCTAAACTGTTTAATTCCTGTTGATCCACTAATCCTATCAATCCATGTCAATCATTGGTGTAAAATACAGTTATTCCACGATTTATCTGGATAGTGTTTTTTTTTTTTTTTATTTGAACGATGACAAGCTCAAATGAAATAGGACTAATAAGACTATCTTTAAAATGTAAGGAATAGAAGTAAAAAGGACTGGGGTGTTGGAATGGAACCCACAATCTTCTCTCTGTGAGGAGACCACATATAGACACCCCAGGGTTCATCCATGAAATACAAATAATACATGAACAAGAACAAATACAACATGGATGAATGAGTGTTTTCATCACAGTGGGTTCCATTTGAACTCATTCTAAGACAGTTCTGTAATCAGGGAATTTCACACATGACATGAAAACAGTTTAAAACGACTGAATTCTTCTTCTTCGTCTTCTTCTCATTATTATTACATTTGAATTAATCTATTATTATTATTATTATTATTATTATTATTATTATTATTATTATTATTATTATTATTATTCGGATCCTCCGGTCAGGTCCAGTTCCACGGGACCGGGTCTGACAGGTTCCGCCCCGCCCCTCTGCTCTACTGGTGCGTTCACGGACCGCGGATTGGCTGCGCGCTCAGTTCCTCCTGAGGAAATCACTCCTTTTATAGTTAACGGAGCAGCGCGCGCCCTGTTCCGGGTTCACGAGCCTCTGGTAGAGGAGGCGGACCCGGACCCGGACCCGGACGCACCTGGACCACCGACGACTGCACGGACACCGGACGCACCGAACCGACCGCGGAACGCCCACCGGACCGGCTGAAGGTGAGTGGGGGTGGGGTGGGGGGGCGTCTCCAGGGTCCGGGACCGGGTCCGGGCCTCTGGGCGGATCCGGTTTCAGACATGTCGGGTCTTGCAGCAGCTGAAAGAATCTGGCTCCAGGGTCCGGATTCAGAGCGAGCTCCAGACCTCCTGCATGTCCGGGTCCGGACCGAACCGGGCCCCTTTCATGGGCTGGACCTGGTCCCGCACCCAGGAGGATCCAGATGTTGGACCACTGACCCATCTGAGACGGTCAAGACTGAGACCAGTACAGACCTGATGGAGGTCTACAGAGTCCACCAGGACCCACAACCACACATTTAACAGACAGAACCACGACCAGAACCAGAACCATGACCAGAACCACAGCAGAACCGAGACCAGAACCATGACCAGTGCAGACCTGATGGAGGTCTACAGAGTCCACCAGGACCCACAACCACACATTTAACAGACAGAACCACGACCAGAACCAGAACCATGACCAGAACCATGACCAGAACCACAGCAGAACCAAGACCAGAACCATGACCAGTGCAGACCTGATGGAGGTCTACAGAGTCCACCAGGACCCACAAGCACACATTTAACAGACAGAACCACGACCAGAACCGGAACCATGACCAGAACCACAGCAGAACCAAGACCAGAACCATGACCAGTACAGACCTGATGGAGGTCTACAGAGTCCACCAGGACCCACAACCACACATTTAACAGACAGAACCACGACCAGAACCAGAACCATGACCAGAACCACAGCAGAACCAAGACCAGAACCATGACCAGTGCAGACCTGATGGAGGTCTACAGAGTCCACCAGGACCCACAACCACACATTTAACAGACAGAACCACGACCAGAACCAGAACCATGACCAGAACCATGACCAGAACCACAGCAGAACCAAGACCAGAACCATGACCAGTGCAGACCTGATGGAGGTCTACAGAGTCCACCAGGACCCACAACCACACATTTAATAGACAGTCAGAACCACGACCGGAACCACAGCAGAACCATGACCAGAACTATGACCAGAACCACAACCATGACCATGACCAGAACCACAACAGAACCATGACCAGAACTATGACCAGAACCACAACAGAACCACAACCATGACCAGAACCAGAACGACGACCAGAACCATGACCAGAACCATGACCAGAACCAGAACCACAGCAGAACCATGACCAGAACCATGACCAGAATCACAGCAGAACCAAGACCTGAACCAGAACCACAGCGGAACCAGGACCATTCATTTCTTTTCTTTTCTCTTCTTCTCGTTTCTTTCTTTTGTTTTTTCTTTTCTTTCTTTTCTTTTCTAACTTCTTTTTCTGTCATTTCTTTCTGTTTTATTTTCCATTTTGTGTCTTTGTTCATTTGATTCTTTTTTTGTTTTTGTTCATTTTATTTCTTCTTTTATTCGGCGTTCTTTATTCTTTATTTTTTCCTTCATTTTTGTTGATTATTTTCTTCATTTTATTATTTTTTTTCCTGTTTGTACATTTTAATGTTAATTTAATCTCCTTCTTCATTTTATTCATAGTTTTTTGTTCTTTTATGTGCGTTCCAATGGTTGTTTCATTCATTTTCTTCATTTTACTGATTATTATTTAATTATTTCATAGATTTTTTTTGATTCCTTTTGTTGTTTTCATTTATTTTTTTCCACAGTTTGATGCTTCAGGGCGTCGTGTTTGTCTGGATTTGGTTTAATGTATTTCAAAACATAAAACAACAAATATCCCTGATGTTTTCTCACATTAGTTTCAGGAAAAATTCAAAAATATTGATTTCACACTTTAAACATCACATCAACAGACAAAACGTCACATTTAACTGTTTTTATTTGTGTTGATTCCTGAACTATTTTTATTTTAAAAGGATTAAATATTGTGTTTTAAAGTAATAAATGATGTTAAAGTAAAAAATCTTGTCATCATCATAAATCAGGAACATTTTCTGTAGAAACTGATGAAAATAAACACTTCGGTCTAAATATTGAACATGTGATCGGTTTAATGTTTGTTTTTGTTTACGTCTATTATCCATGGAAAATATCATCATCTATTCAACAAACAAATCATTTAAAGATCAATCATTTATTGATTTTATTGGATTAATTATTATTTTTGTATTTGCTTTTGCTCATTTTATAGATTATTGTTCATTTTCTGTTTGTTTTTGCTCACTTTGTTCATTTTGTTCCGTTTTTTTTTTTTTTTTTTTTTTTCATTTTATTGTTCATTTTAATCCGGGTTATTGATCATTTTCTTTATACGTCTTCAGTTCATACATTTTTTTGTAAATTTTTCTTCATTTCAATGTTTTTTTTTTTCTTCTACGTTTTTGTCAGTTTTGTGAATTATTCTGTTGACTGAATTCAATTTTGTTGACTTTTCTGGTTATTTTTTTTTTAATGTTACATTGATTTTCGTTCATTTATTTGATGGTTTTGTTCATTTTTCTAAATGTTGATTATTTTTTCCATATCGTATACATTTATGTAATATTTATTTCCAGTTGGATGCGGCAGGACGTCATGTTTTAAATGTGAATCTGCAGATTTAATGTCAGAAAATGTCAGAAAATGACTCGTATTTCTAATATTTTGTCACATTAGTTTTGATAATAATATATCGCACTATGGCAAATTTATTTTCAAAATATCACGACATTAATCTCATGAAATTGCAACATTATTGTTAAATTATGAGGGTTTTTTAAACTACATCTTTATTCTTGTAATATTATGACTCTTTTTGTGTTTCTTGTGAAATGACAGGTTTTATCTTGATATTTTGCGACTTTAGTGACAGGTGTTTTTATTGTCGTATGTGTCCTTAATACACCATCGTCGAAACGAACCAAATATGACAAATATTCTATTTTTGTAGATTTTCAAGCTGTGGAAATTGTGTCATTTCCGGTGATTTTCACCTGATTCAGGTCTTGAAGTAAACGTCATTAAACAACGACAGATCCTCAAATAAACGTTCTAGATCAACGTGAACTGTTATTTTAACTACATGTTCAGAAAATATACATTCATGACAATTAATTCATTAGGATGAAGAAATATCTTCAGTCGGTTCAAACCAGTTTCACTGATTATTTTCTTCATTCTGTTCATACTTTTGTTTGTTCAGTTCATTTTTGTTCTTTTTCTTTGACTTTTGGTTCATTTTTATCCATTGTTTCATTTTGTTGGTTGTTTTGCTCATTTTTCTTTATTATTTTGTTATTTATTTATTCAGTTCATTTTTTTATTTTTGTTTTTCTTTGTATTCATTTTTATTTCATTTTTATTGATATTTGGTTCATTTTACTTGATGTTTTATTTCCTGGTTGATTTCATTTAGAACCAGATGCATGTTCAGTTCCATACTCTCTCTCTCGTTCATCCATCTCTTTTTTCTTTTCTTTCCTCCACATTTTCTCCCTCCATCGTTCATCCATCTCTTTTTTCTTTTTAAATCTCTGACTACCATCGAACCCATGTCTTCTACCAAACACTGCTTTAACCTCTTTGTATTTTGGGTCCAGGTAGCTCCTCCCACTCTGTAGCTCCTCCCACTCTACTGTCCTGTAGCTCCTCCCACTCTACTGTCATTTTTTTTTTATCAATGATTTTGTCTTTTTTTAATATTATGTTCAGTTTTGCTTATTTCTCTTCATTTACTTTTTTTTGTAGTTTTGTCATCATTCTTTCTTTTTTTGCTCCTTTTGTAAAATTATTGTTGTTCATTCTCATTTTTTCTTCATTTAAATAGTTATTTTGTCAATAACTTTGTTTATTTTGTTCATTTATTGATAATTCTGCTCATTTGTCCTTATTTGAATGATTTTTCTGGTGTTTTTTTTGGTTGGTTTGATGGATTTTTCTGTCGTTGTTTATTGGTTGAACCCTGTAAATGGGACTAACCCAGTGTTAAACCTGTTCACTTGCTGTCAGATCAGTGTTTGTTTTGTTTTGTGGGTGTTTTTAACATCGTCTACCTGCTTCACTTCCTGTTTTATATTTAGCCCAAACGTTCACAGACCCCATCACTTCCTCTTTTCAGGTTTGTAATGAAACAAAGCTGCTTCCACTTCAGTTTGTGCCTCTGAAACTCGGCTCAAACTTCACTCACTCTTGTAATTTAAGCCAAATCTGGTTGAAATTGGACAGTTTCTATTTGTTAGTTTATAGAGTAAATGTGTCAGGTCAGTACCAAGGACGACGAGGAATGAAAACGGAGAACACAGACCAAAACTGAACAAAGTAACAGTAAAACTAACAAAAACTGAACAAAATAACAGTAAAACTGACAAAAACTGAACAAAGTAACAGTAAAACTGACAAAAACTGAAGAAAATAACAGTAAAACTGACAAAAACTGAACAAAATAACAGTAAAACCAACAAAAACTGAACAAAACAATACTGAAAAACCGGCAAAAATTGAACAAAAAAACTAAAAACTGACAAAAAACGAACAAAACAACAGAAAAACCGACAAAAACTGAACAAATAAACTGACAAAAACTGAACAAAAACCAGAAAAACCAACAAAAACTGAACAAAAAAACAAAACAAACAACATCTTCTATTGTTTTATTGATATTTTTGGTCCATTTTCTTAGGTTTTTTTGATCTGTTTTATATATTTTGGTTCATTTTCTTAGTTTTTTTTTCATCTACTTTATATATTTTTGTTTATTTTCTTTGTTTTTTTAATCTATTTTATATATTTTTGTTTGTTTTCTTATTTTTTTCATCTATTTATATATTCGTTCCTTTTCATTTTTTAAAATCTATTTTATATATTTTTGTTTATTTTCTTAGTTTTTTTCATGAATTTTAAATATTTTTGTTTATTTTCTTAGTTTTTTCATCTATTTTATATATTTTGCTAAATTTTTAATTTTTTTTTCATGTATTTTTTTATATTTTGGTTAATTTTCTTATGTATTTTATATATTTTGGTTCATTTTCTTTGTTAAATCCACTGTAATCTCAGTCTTCTAATGTGGTGTAACGTTGAACTGACAGTTCTTTAATGGATCATTCGCCTGTATTTGTCATGTGTTTGTCTCGGCCTCCTTTTGACTGATCATGTGATGACCTCGTTGATCTGACCGATCGGTTTCATTGATGTCTGACAGATGGGGAACTTGATCAAGGTGTTGACCAGAGACATCGACAACAACGGAGGAAACTTCTTCCTGGACTTTGAAAGTGAGACGCACAAATAAACCCCGCCCTCGACTTAACCCCTGGTGACCTCTGACCTTTGACCACATGACCTCTGACCCCCCTGCAGACGCCCAGCCCTCGCAGTCGGAGACAGCGCTCTGGGAGGAGGTGAACCAAGTCCTGACGGAGGCCCGGGTGGTTCTGGAGGACCTGCAGTCGTACCGAGGAGCCGGGGAGGAGATCCGTCAGGTAACGCCCCCTGGTGTTAGGGCGGGTCCACGGGAGAGGCCAGAGCTGCTCTGATTGGTCAGATATTCACTGTAACAGGACACATGAGGTCAATGTGATGACGTAGAAGAAGCAGAAAATTAAAAGCATGGATGAAAATGAGGCAACAAAGTGAACAGAACAGTGGAGAGGTTTCCATGGGGTTGTTCTGGTGGAGGTTGTTCTGGTGGAGTTTGTTCTGGTGGAGTTTGTTCTGGTGGAGGTTGTTCTGGTGGAGTTTGTTCTGGTGGAGTTTGTTCTGGTGGAGGTTGTTCTGGTGGAGTTTGTTCTGGTGGACCGTGGAGAACATTAATGGTAGATGAAACAGATGTAGAACAAACAGAACAGATGGAAACAATCAAAGTCTGAAGGTTCTGTCAAAGTCATGTGGGTTCAGGTTCCACATTCAGCCCAAAATCATCCATCCCATAATAACACTGGAACAGGGGAACATGTTATTAGAACGTACAGAACTGTCCCCAGATGTATATAAATGTGTTCCAAACACTAGTGTGTACTGTTGGTTTGTCTGTTCAGTCCCTGCTGTGCTGCTGAGTTTCTTTCTTCTGGTAGATGTCAGTGTCAGTCCTTCCATAAACAGGAACATAAATCTGTGTTGGTTTGAATCTAGAATGCTGGTTCCTCCTCTATCTCCTACTAAATTCTAAACTGATGTGGTTTCCTGGTGTGTCCACACATACACACACATGTTTGGGTTCAACTCTTCTTCTCTTGTTCTAACATCCATCCACATCTGTTTGTTTTGGTCATGTGACTCTAGTTGGACTCCAAGGTCTTTCCGTTACAGTTTTGGGTCATAGACCAATTTTTTTTATGTATTTTATATATTTTGGCTCATTTTCTTCATTTTTTTAAAATCTATTTTTATATTTGTGTTTATTTTCTTAGTTTTTTTTCATGTATTTCATATATTTTTGTTTCTTAGTTTTTTTCATCTGTTTCATATATTTTTGTTCATTTTCTTAGTTTTAGTCATATACCAATTTAACTACAAAAAACACCTCTAACAACAACTATTCAGAGAAAAACCAGAGTTTGGGTCAAACTGTCGTTTTTCCAGTTAACACATTTATATGAACAAGTTAAATTCACCAGATTTAAGGGAAAATGGAATGAGACTAATGTGTGTTTGTGTGTTTGTGTGGTTTTTTTTGTGTGTGTTTGTGTCCATCCAGGCCATCCAGAGTCCAGGTCAGGAGGGGGTCCAGCAGAAGGCCTGGTCCGCTGTGGTTCCTCTGGTGGCCAAACTCAAGACCTTCTACGAGTTCTCGCAGAAGTTGGGTGAGGAGAATGTCTTCTGCTGTCGGAGAACAGAGCAGGTGGTTCGGTCATGGATGGGCTTCTGTGATTGGAGGAGGCATCTGCCAACATGTGGGAGGAGGTGGGGTTACGGGGTGTAGATGTGGTGCACCTCCAACCACAGAGCTGGACAAAGAAAGAGGAGGAGTCAATGATATGAAGAAACAAATAAAACAAATGATCTATAAAAATAAATAATCTGCAACAATAAATAACAATAATCTGGTTCTGGTCTGGGTCTTTGTTCTAGTAGGGGTATTAGTTCTGGGTCTTGGTTCTGGTTCTGGTCTGGGTCTTGGTTCTGGTTCTGTCCTCAGTGTGCTGTGTTTGTCTCCTGGTCTTGGTCCTGGTTCTGGTTCTGGTCTTGGTTCTGTCCTCAGTGTGCTGTAGTTGTCTCCTGGTCTTGGTCCTGGTTCTGGTGTTGTGGGTCTTGGTTCTGGTCCTCAGTGTGCTGTGTTGATGTCTCCTGGTCTTGATTGTGGTCCTGGTTCTGGTCTTGGTTCTGTCCTCAGTGTGCTGTGTTTGTCTCCTGGTCTTGGTCTTGGTCTTGGTTCTGGTTCTGGTCCTCAGTGTGCTGTGTTTGTCTCCTGGTCTTGGTCTTGGTTCTGGTTCTGTCCTCAGTGTGCTGTGTTTGTCTTCTGGTCTTGGTCTTGGTTCTGGTTCTGGTCCTCAGTGTGCTGTGTTTGTCTCCTGGTCTTGGTCTTGGTTCTGGTTCTGGTCCTCAGTGTGCTGTGTTTGTCTCCTGGTCTTGGTCTTGGTTCTGGTTCTGGTCCTCAGTGTGCTGTGTTTGTCTCCTGGTCTTGGTCTTGGTTCTGGTTCTGTCCTCAGTGTGCTGTGTTTGTCTCCTGGTCTTGGTTCTGGTTCTGGTCCTCAGTGTGCTGTGTTTGTCTCCTGGTCTTGGTCTTGGTTCTGGTTCTGGTCCTCAGTGTGCTGTGTTTGTCTCCTGCTCTCAGAGTCCAGTCTGATGCGTCTCCTCGTCGTCCTCACCACCTCTGGGGCCACGCCCACTCAACACCTGGAGCACAAACAGGCGCTGGCACGACAGTTCGCACACATCCTGCACTTCACCCTGCGCTTCGACGAACTCAAGGTCTGCACCTCCGAAAACTACTGCTCCTCCTCCTCTTCCTCCTCCTCCTCAGTTCTCCTCTTCCTCCTCTTCCTCCTCAGTTCTCCTCTTCCTCCTCTTCCTCCTCAGTTCTCCTCTTCCTCCTCCTCAGTTCTCCTCCTCCTCTTTCTCTTCCTCCTCCTCAGTTCTCCTCCTCTTTCTCCTCCTCCTCCTCCTCCTCAGTTTTCCTCCTCTTCCTCCTCCTCTTCCTCCTCAGTTCTCCTCCTCCTCTTTCTCCTCCTCCTCTTCCTCCTCTTCCTCCTCCTCTTCCTCCTCAGTTCTCCTCCTCCTCTTTCTCCTCCTCTTCCTCCTCCTCTTCCTCCTCCTCCTCCTCAGTTCTCCTCCTGTGTCTCCTCCTCAGATGACTAACCCTGCCATCCAGAATGACTTCAGTTATTACCGCAGAACCATCAGCCGCATGAGGATCAACAACCTGACTGTAAGACACACACACACACACACACACACACACAGATAAAAGTGTTTAAAGTCCATGTTGACCCATGTGTCCGTCTACTGTCATCCTGGGTAGAGTTAGTGTTAGTTAGTTAGTTAGTGTTAGTGTTAGTTAGGGTTAGTTAGCATTAGTTAGTGTTAGTGTTCGTTAGTGTTAGTTAGTGTTAGTGTTTGTTAGTGTTAGTTAGTGTTAGTGTTAATTAGTGTTAGTGTTATTTAGTGTTAGTGTTAGTTAGTGCTAGTTAGCATTAGTTAGTGTTAGTGTTAATTAGGGTTAGGGTTAGTTAGTGTTAGTGTTAATTAGTGCTATTGTTATTTAGTGTTAGTGTTAGTTAGTGCTAGTTAGTGTTAGTTAGGGTTAGTTAGTGTTAGTGTTAGTTAGTGTTAATTAGTGTTATTGTTATTTAGTGTTAGTGTTAGTTTGTGTTAGTTAGCATTAGTTAGTGTTAGTTAGTGTTAGTGTTCATTAGTATTAGTTAGTGTTAGTATTAGTTAGTATTAGTGTTAGTGTTCATTAGTATTAGTTAGTATTAGTTAGTGTTAGTATTAGTTAGTATTAGTGTTAGTGTTCATTAGTATTAGTGTTAGTTAGGGTTAGTTAGTGTTAGTTAGTGTTAGTTAGGGATAGTTAGTTAGTATTAGTTAGTGTTAGTATTAGTTAGTATTAGTTAGTGTTAGTTTGGACGTTCACTAAGGCCTGGTCCTGTTGAGTTTCCTGTAGACGGTTCTATTCAACATGTGAATATTCGTTGTTTTTTTTTTCAGGCAGATGCAGTAAATGAGGTGAACAACGAACTGGCCAATCGCATGTCTCTGTTCTACGCCAGTGCCACGCCCATGCTGAAGACACTCAGCGACGCCACCATGAAGTTTGTGTCAGATGTGAGTCCACTGGGACCTGGACCGGACCCAGACCGGACCTGGGTCAGACATATTTAACCATCTTTGAATCACAGACAGATGAAGGCCTGTTCATTTCATACCTGACACCATGTGACCACTGAGGTGGAGCTGTAGTGACCACTGAGGTGGAGCTGTAGTGACCACTGAGGTGGATCTGTAGTGACCACTGAGGTGGATCTGTAATGACCACTGAGGTGGAGCTGTAGTGACCACTGAGGTGGATCTGTAGTGACCACTGAGGTGGATCTGTAATGACCACTGAGGTGGAGCTGTAGTGACCACTGAGGTGGATCTGTAATGACCACTGAGGTGGATCTGTAGTGACCCAGAGGTGGAGCTGTAGTGACCACTGAGGTGGATCTGTAGTGACCCAGAGGTGGACTGACAGGAGGTTCTAGACCAGGGGTGTCCTACCCTGGTTCTCCAGAGTAGGTCTGGAGGACCAGGGTAGGACACCTCTGGTGTAGAAGAACCCATAATAATGACTGTAAGCTCAGATCATCATCAAACCAAATATCCACCCTAGTTTAGTTTAGTTTGGTTTAGTTTAGTTTAGTTTAGTTTAGTTTAGTTTGGTTTGGTTTGGTTTGGTTTGGTTTGGTTTGGTTTAGTTTAGTTTAGTTTAGTTTAGTTTGGTTTAGTTTACTTTAGTTTAGTTTAGTTTAGTTTGGTTTTGTTTGGTTTAGTTTAGTTTAGTTTAGTTTAGTTTGGTTTGGTTTGGTTTAGTTTAGTTTAGTTTAGTTTAGTTTAGTTTAGTTTGGTTTTGTTTGGTTTAGTTTAGTTTAGTTTTGTTTAGTTTGGTTTTGTTTAGTTTGGTTTTGTTTAGTTTAGTTTGGTTTTGTTTAGTTTGGTTTAGTTTAGTTTAGTTTAGTTTAGTTTGGTTTTGTTTGGTTTAGTTTAGTTTGGTTTTGTTTAGTTTGGTTTAGTTTGGTTTGGTTTGGTTTAGTTTAGTTTGGTTTTGTTTGGTTTAGTTTAGTTTGGTTTGGTTTAGTTTAGTTTGGTTTAGTTTGGTTTAGTTTAGTTTAGTTTAGTTTGGTTTAGTTTGGTTTGGTTTAGTTTAGTTTGGTTTGGTTTGGTTTGGTTTAGTTTGGTTTAGTTTGGTTTTGTTTGGTTTAGTTTAGTTTAGTTTGGTTTGGTTTAGTTTGGTTTTGTTTGGTTTAGTTTATTTTAGTTTTGTTTGGTTTGGTTTAGTTTAGTTTAGTTTGGTTTGGTTTGGTTTGGTTTAGTTTAGTTTAGTTTAGTTTAGTTTAGTTTGGTTTGGTTTAGTTTAGTTTAGTTTGGTTCGGTCTGCTGACAGTAGAATACAACTTCCTGATGATGTGATGTAATAGTTTTTGCACATGCTCAGGTGGATGTGGACTAAACCAGTCAGATGAACCTGTTTCCATGTATGAGGATACAGGAGGACTGGGACAGAGCCAGCGGTGGTAATCTGATTGAATGTAATCAGATTACTGCTGCTATCAGATCAAACGGATCAGATCAGACTGTTAACAGGATCAGTAATAATCAGATATTGATCAGAGGATCAGTGTGGATGGAAACAGGCTCAGTTTGAGGTTCAGTCTGCCAATTAGAGACAAGAGATGTTGTTCCATAAATGAGCAGCAGGGGGCGCCAACTGCACATTGACTCTGTGTGTGTGTGTGTGTGTGTGTGTGTGTTTTTCAGAATCCAGACGTCCCCATTGAAAACACCACAGACTGTCTGAGCACCATGGCCAGTGTGTGCAAAGTGATGCTGGATACACCGTGAGTCCTGACAGGTCCCTGAATGCACCATCACTGACAGACACCAATGCAACAAACAGGCCTGGGCTCAGTGTGTGTGTGTGTGTGTGTGTGTGTGTGTGTGTGTGTGTGTGTGTGTGTGTGTGCACGTGTGTGTTCAGGGAGTACCGCAGTCGTTTCACCAGTGATGACACAGTGTTGTTCTGCCTGCGGGTCATGGTGGGCGTCATCATCCTGTATGACCACGTTCATCCGGCCGGCGCCTTCGTGAAGACCTCCAACATCGACGTAAGTGTCCTCTGTGACCTTTGACCCTTTAGAGGTCACACAACATCTGAACCACAGTGTGTGATTGGACAACACAACAACACTGTAGTACTTTGGCGATTATTATGTAGAAAATCAAGGTAAATGAAGTTACGGTATTTGGTTCCTTACCCATAAGTGGCAAAAAAAATACACATAATGTGAAAGGAACCTGTATTTTAGAACATTAGAACATGCCATGTTTCTTGGTAGTCGGTTTAAAAGGACTAGTTTAGCTCTTTTTTAATATGGTTTTATGTTTACGTTCATTTTATTTATTATTTTATATGTTTATGTTCTTTTTTTTTCTGACCCCTCTGACCCACCGTAGTTTCCTCTGTGTTAATATTAACGTTTGTTCATGGTCTCATCTTGAATCTGTCTGTTTCATTTCTGGTCCTGGTCCTGGTCTTGTCCTGGTCTGGTCCTGGTCCTGGTCCTGGTCTGGTCCTGGTCCTCTTCCATCTACATGGGGCTTGTTTTGTGTTCCTCTCCAGATGAAAGGCTGCATTCGGGTGCTGAAGGAGCAGCCGCCCAGCAGCGTGGAGGGATTACTAAACGCTCTCAGGTCCGACCGCCCCTGAACGCACCACAGCCACAGTGCCTGAGCCGGGCCTTAACATTCCTTGCTGTGTTCCACCTCTGCAGGTACACCACCAAACATCTGAACGACGAGACTACCTCCAAGCAGATCCGAAACCTTCTGCAACCAAACTAAAGGGGCCGGTCCGGGGCGGGGTTCTGGTCCGGACATGTGACCCAGAACGCCTGGACCCACCTTGTTCCGCCTGGTTCTGCTCCTGCTGTTCTTTCATATGGGATCATCGGTTTTATTTGGGTGTAAAAACGGTTCATTCTACGACAAATGCTGAGCTCCGCCTACTTCCACGGCACATCGGATCCAGGAACGACAACCATGAATGAGGCGTTCAATGACAGGACAGAGTGTTGGTCACCTGGGTTTCATGACCTTTACACCCACAGATACTGATAAATGTCTGAGGTCCTGATGGACTGGGTCTGACTAGGTCCACGGACTGTGGTCTGTCAGCAACCAGAGACACACCTTTAACCCTTCAAATAACCCTTTAATGAACCCTTTAAGCTTTTAATTAACCCTTCAACCCTTTAATTAACCCTTTAACCCTTTAAATAACCCTTTAATTAATCCTTTAACCCTTTAAATAACCTTTTAGCCCTTTAATTAACCCTTTAACCCTTCAACCCTTTAATTAACATTTTAACCCTTTAATTAACCCTTTAATTGACCCTTTCACCCTTTAATTAACCCTTTAACCCTTAAATTAACCCTTTAATTAACCCTTTAACCCTTTCATCCTTTAATTAACCCTTTAACCCTTAAATTAACCCTTAAATTAACCCTTTAACCCATGAGCCCTGATTCCACGTAAACGTTAACATGTTAATGTGGCGTTTGAGGTCGTGGGAGTTTCAGGTTTGGTCATGACTTCCTCATGTTCCACCAAAACAACTTTTCCAGACATTATTTTCTAAATGCACCTTTTCCACATCCCTCTCTCAACCACCACGCTAACGTCTGCAGCAGATCGATAGTGGACAGGCCTGGGTACGCCAGACTGGGACAGAACCCATAAATGTAGGAACCGCCCACTTGTGTGCATTTCACTGCCTCACCGTCGATCAGCGACTGAAAAGACCACGGACAGAAAATACCCGGATGGATATCGGACCGCTACAGATAACCGTTAGCTAACAGCTAATGTTAGCATGTTAGAGAGCAAGAGCTGTTTGACACCTTCCTGACCATGTCACATGACCGTATAAGGTAGTCGTGTTAGCTAATATGTAGCTAACGTGTAGCTAACGTCAACTGTTGTTGGGATATGGTTGTCCAGGTTCTGTCCAGGTTGTCAGGATGCACTGACAGTCCTAAGTTACACCTTCTACATGTACACGACTTAAACCCTGGTGATGCTAGCAATAGCGCTTCAGACCCTGGTAGTGTGAAGGTGGTCTGTTGATCTAAGCCAGGGGTGTCAAACATACGGTCCCTGGGTCAGAACCGGTCCACCAGAAGGTCCTATCCGACCCGTGGGATGAATTTGTGAAATGCCAAAATTACACTTAAGATATTAATAATAATCAAAGGTGTTCAGATCATTTTAACTCAGACATGCCATTGAATTCAACCTCCAGTGGGTCAGACCAGTCAAATACTGTCATAATAACCTAGAAATAACTCCACATTTGTTCTGTTTTATGTGTAAAAACGTAAAATTACATGAAAATGTTGACATTTACAAACTATCCATGAACCAAAAATCAGACCAACCTGAACTGTCCGAATATAAACCAGTGGAATTGGACCAATATTCTGCCTGTTATTAAGCACGCTGTATGCCCCCCCACCCCCAAACTAAGGTACGTCGCGGTATCCCACCCCCCCATCCTGCGAACTATTCGTCCCCCTGTTGCTAATGTGTTTTAAGTCCAGATATTTATCACCGCCTTTGGTTGTGTTTATTTATACGTTTTCATGAACATGTATAAATGATAAACCGAGGCTGAATATTGGTCTAATTTATTTCATAAAAGGGAGGTGGACTCTGTGTGTGTGTGTGTGTTTCAGTAAAATCATCTGGATGTAGATACGAGACCACCTGGAACCAAAGGCCCCGGTCCAAGTGCAGCTGGTTCTGCTGGACCACGTCCTCCGTCACGTCCGGGTCAGATTTAGGACCACATATGAAAGTGGTCCGGGTCAGATTTAGGACCACATATGAAAGTGGTCTGGGTCAGATTAGTGCTGTTCAGACTGTCCGTACCAGATCAGATCCAGGTCACATACAGACACATGTTCCCTCAGTCTGGTTTAAATCAGTATTCATTGTAATCTTCCGTCTGTTTTAATTGTTTGTGTTTTAGATCCACTGTATCTGAACATGTTTAAATGATAAACTGAACCTGAATACTGGTCCAATTCACATGTTTTTCTTAATAAATTTCAGGTTCCCGTTTTGTTAAAGGATAATTTGTCGATGTAAATCTTTTCAGAATCTAATTGGACTTTTTCTATTGTTCTTATTGGACTGGTTCTGGTCCAGTTCGGGTCATATTGGACTGAATGTGGACCTGGACTAACATGAGTGGGACAGTCCTGGTCTAATGATCAGAACCCTTTTATGTGGAGTCCAGTACTGGTCCAAAGTGGTCCCTGGTGTTTGGTCCAGGTTCCTGCAGATTCTGGACTCTGTGCTTGATGATCATCTCCTGCTCATTAGTCGGTTTATTTATTAGAATTAACTGAGAAACTTAAAAAAAAAAGAAAAGTGAAGTGAAACGACTGGAATAAAAGTGTCTGAACGGATCCGATTACTGGAAACACGGACCAGCTTTTGACGTCGCTGTGTTAGCGCTGCACATTTGGACTGAACGGCATTAACTGTTTTCAATGATGTTTGTGTTCGACAAATAAAGTTTTTACATTTTTACAAAAATGTGTTTCTCCTCTTTCAGATGAGCTACGGTGGCACATTAGTGCCACATCGGAAAAATAGAAACACTGGTCACTACGAGAATAGACTAAAAATAAAGCCATAATATTATGAGAATGAAGTCAGAGTTTAAAAAAACCTCATATTTTTATGAAAATGTCATACTTTTATGAAATTTAAATTGTAAAATTTTGAAAATATATTGATAATAGTGCAATAAAAAGTCATATTTTAGAAATTTTAAGCTTTAAATAAGTTCAATAATATACTCCAAATCTGTTCAGTTCATATGACGAAACAAACCTAAACGTGCAAACTGTCTTCAAAGTCTGACTAATGACAACATGTTGATGGTGGGTGGGGCTAATAAGCTCAGTATTTGGTGGGCGGGGCAAATAGTCTCAGTATTTGGTGGGTGGGGCTAATAGTCTCAGTATTTGGCCTTTGTTTGTAAACCCCAAATGACAGTAGAACCTCCCAGAATGTTCCAGTTCTACATTATCAGACCAGTGGGTACCACTGTATTCTGGAAATGATGACATTTTTCCGCCTTTTTTTAAATAAAAAATTCAATTTGTGTGAAAAAGCTTCAAGGTTGTTAAACATCTAAATGGTTCAAAGGTGAAACACAGACTTTTAATTTAGTGATTTAGATTTAGTTTTTTTTAAGTCAGTCTTGACTTTTGACCTTTGGTCACTAAATTGGATTCAGCTCATCCTTCAGTCTAAGGTTCAATCCCAATTCACCCCTCTAGCCCCTCCCCTCTGACTCATCGAGAACAGGGACACCCTTCATGTGTATGCGCAAAATGGGCAGGGAGGGGCCAAGGGGTGAAATGGGGTTGGGCCAAAGTGAATGTTTGTCCAGTTTGAAGACATTCTGTTAAGATCATCCTGATGTTCAGAAGAATGGACAGACATGAGGTCACCGTGACCTTTGACCCTTCAGTTCATCCATGTGTCCAGGTCAGTGTTTGACCTGGTTGGTTTAAAACTAAAGATGCATCCAAACTAAATACTGATGAGGCTGAACCAGGAAGACCACCAGGATCTGAGAACCAGTAGGACCACCAGGATCTGAACAGATTTAGAGGAAATGTTAAATCTGTGACTCGTCCAGGATAGGCCACGCCTCCACCTGTCGGCGCTGCCATCAGTTTTTTGGGTCATTTATTAAACATGCGTTCTACAGACGTTTGGGTTGGACTGCTGTTGTCCACAGGAGCTGAGTTTAAGTTTGGGGGGGGGGGGGGGGTGTCTACTGGACTTTGAATCAGAGATGATGATGATGATGTGACTGAACCACAGGAAGTTGAGTCACATGAGAAGAAGTGGGACCGAACCCCTGGATAGTTTTGGGTCCAGTCACATTTACAGTCATCTGTGGGAGTGGACCAGAACCAACAGACCAAAGCAGAAGGACATGACTGGAGGGGGCGGAACAGGACACCCCCCCATGTTCCTCAGAGTCACAGATAGAAACAAACCAAAGATGAGATGATAGAATAGAATAGAATAGAATAGAATAGAATAGAATAGAATAGAATAGAATCTTTTTATTGTCAGTGTAACCAGTACAACCACATTCAAAGCAGTTCAAATAATTCATGTTCAGGTGAAATAAAAAGATGTAATGTGGATATTTGTGGATATTTGTTTATATATTTTCGCTGCTGTGGTTCCTGAATGCCACACCGTACATTTAATACATTTAATCCATTTAATCCATTTAATCCATAAAACCATCACCAGTGCATCAGACCACTTATAGAATGTAGACTTCTGCACATGCTCCAAACTGTCAGGCATGGACAACCACATTCTACTGGACGTAAACATGTGGTGGTGAAAATGTGTAGATGTGTAAATGTTCCCCTGATGACACATTTAGTTATTTCCTTCTCCTGTTAGCCCCCCGCCCCCCCCCCCCCGGCTGCATGGTCTGGTCTGATCAGGCCGATTATCTACACCTGTCTGAACTCACATGGGCCCGCCTCCATACCAGAGCCCCGCCTCCATGTCAGTGCCCCGCCCACCGGACTCAAAGGAAAAGAGAAAACTATGAACAAAAGGAAATGAGTGAACTTGAAGTGAAAACAAACTAAATACCATCTTCAGCTGTGAACACAAAAAGTAATCAGCAGTCACTCAGGTTAATTAATACAATTAATAAAAGGTTAAATGCAAATACTAAACAATTAAACTAAATAGGTGTGACGTGGAGGGAAAACACCTGATTAGTGGGGGTGGGGTGGGGGTGGGGGGTCACTGCAGTTCCATCACAGTGACACCGCAGCTGTCTGAGGTAATCGGAAAATCAGCATGTGAAGGGATTTTTATTCAAACACTGAGTGACTGCAATAATGAAAGGAGAGTGTTTGGGAAAAAAGCATGTTTGAAAAAAAAAAGTTTGAAAAAAAAAACATGATTGAACAAAATGCTTGAAAAAAAAAACGTGTTTGAAAAACAAATATGTTTGAAAAAACATGTTTGGAAAAAAAACATAGTTGGAAAAAAACATGTTTGAAATTTTAAAAAAAAGTTTGAAAAAAAGCATTTTTGAAAAAAAAAAAACATGTTTGGAAAAAAAAACGTGTTTGAAAAAAAACTTGTTTGAAAAAAAGCATGTTTGAAAAAAAAAACATTTGAAAAAAATATGTTTATAAAACACATGTTTGGAAAAAAAAACGTTTGAAAAAAAAAAACATGTTTGAAAAAAAACATGTTTGAAAAAAAAAAAAAAAAAAAACGTCACAAACCAAGAAGAATGAAGGTCATGGTTCAAAGCTGTGAACTGAGTGGATCAGGACTCAATAATTAACACTATGTTCATTATTAAATGTTGTTAAATTATTAAATGCTGTTGCACTGTAGTACTACCCCCCCCCCCCCCCCCCGACACACACACACACACACACACACACCAACAGGTCAGTTCCACAGGAAACACTGCTATCAAACAGTACATGACAGTGTCCTTGAGTGGACCGCCCCACTCCTGCTGTCCACATGGTTCATGTTCCAGAGGTGGACGTCAGGAGGAAACTGTTCTGACTGAAACCAAAGGATGGAAGAAGGTTTGAACCCAAACAGCAGCAGGTTCAGAAGAAGAACCATCTGAGAGGAAACAGCAGCTGCTACACGGTTCATCCTGAGGACAGCGCAAGAGGATGGATGGATGGATGTTAGAATAAGAGAAGAAGAGTTGAACCCAAACGTGTGTGTACGTGTGGACACACCAGGAAACCACATCAGTTTAGAATTTAGCAGGAGATAGAGGAGGAACCAGCATTCTAGATTCAAACCAACACAAATTTCTGTTCCTGTTTATGGAAGGACTGACACTGACATCTACCAGAAGAAAGAAACTCAGCAGCACAGCAGGGACTGAACAGACAAGCCAACAGTACACACTAGTGTTTGGAACACATTGATACAAATATGGGGACAGTTTAGCTCAGGTGGACCAAAGAGACTAGTGTGTGTTTGGGATCAGAGTTCCAACAGGTTTGTACAAGTTAACCTTAAGACTTTTTTTAGGCCTTTTAAAGACGACAACGAAGACAAAGGTGATGAAGACAAAGCCAACACCTTCACCATAACTCTGTCAGTTGGTGAAATCAAAACAAGTATCTTTGTGCCTCAGACGTCTGTACTGTTTCCTGTAAATTAATACTAAAAAACCCCAGAACTAAACCTGGTCATTTCCAAGAAATCATCGACCAATGAAAAGCCAAAGTCTGAACCAACATCAGGTCTACTGAATGTTCCTAAACTAAAGGAAGACTGAACCAGCTGAGGGGACGTTAGTGACTATAAATAAAGTTGTCTTTTCGACTTCACAGCTGCGACAGAGTTGTGGGTTCGGTGTTTTTTCTTGAACTCCGTCTTTCTTCCAGGATTAGACTGGTTTCCAGAAGGTTCCAGGTGCCAGTGTCAACGGACGGACCACGTTTCCTCTGATAAGATCCGTCACATGGCAGGTCGCAGGTGGGCACTGGTGTTGGATTGTGGGTAATCTAATCACACGTCTGCTGCAGGTTCACCAACGCTCACCAGTGGGGGTGGGGGGGCTGCTGTTTACCCACAATGCCAGGCGGCGTTATCAGACAAACAGAGGAGTGGTTTCCTGTCTCCGACCAGGAGGAAGGAAGCTCCTAATATGGGCGACGTGTGCAAAGTATCGACAGAATCAAAGTGGATCATCTGGACCACAACCTGACCCGGTTCCCGGACCAGACCCACACAGTCCTGTCAGTTATTTCAGTTCAACGTTCATGAGTTCAGAGTTTGATTTACATGAAAATACCATGGATTCATCAGTTGTTAATAATGACTGCCATCCTGTAGGGGGTGAATTTCAGCTCCTTTCCTCTGGATGCAGGTTTTTAGTCCCAGGTGCAGACACAGTGTTAGAAAAACAGCTTTGTTCCTGTCGCCATCACTGAACTCAAAAAGAAATAGTGACATTGCCCTTTATTTGCTTATTTTAGCTTTTTATCCTGTTTCTTTGCTCTATTTATTATTATTGTGACTTCTAATTAACTCCAAAGAGGTTCTGTTTTTGCCGGCGTCTGTGTGTCTGTCTGTGTGTGTCTGTGTGTCTGTCTGTGTGTCTGTGTGTCTGTCTGTCTGTCTGTGTGTCTGTCTGTCTGTGTGTCTGTGTGTCTGTCTGTCTGTGTGTCTGTGTGTCTGTCTGTGTGTCTGTGGTGTCTGTGTCTGGTGTGTGTGTGTGCTGTCTGTGTGTCTGTGTGTCTGTGTGGGTCTGTGTGTCTGTCTGTGTGTCTGTGTGTCTGTGTGTCTGTCTGTGTGTCTGTGTGTGTGTCTGTGTGTCTGTGTGTCTGTGTGTCTGTGTGTGTGTCTGTGTGTCTGTGTGTGGTGTCTGTGTGTCTGTGTGTCTGTCTGTGTGTGTGTCTGTGTGTCTGTGTGTCTGTGTGTCTGTCTGTCTGTGTCTGTGTGTCTGTGTGTGTGTCTGTGTGTCTGTCTGTCTGTGTGTCTGTGTGTGTGTCTGTGTGTCTGTCTGTGTGTCTGTGTGTCTGTGTCTGTGTGTGTGTCTGTGTGTCTGTGTGTCTGTGTGTCTGTCTGGTGTGCTGTGTGTCTGTCTGTGTGTCTGTGTGTCTGTCTGTGTGTCTGTGTGTGTGTCTGTGTGTCTGTCTGTCTGTGTGTCTGTCTGTGTGTCTGTGTGTCTGTCTGTGTGTCTGTGTGTGTGTCTGTGTGTCTGTCTGTGTGTCTGTCTGTGTGTCTGTGTGTCTGTCTGTGTGTCTGTCTGTGTGTCTGTGTGTCTGTCTGTGTGTCTGTCTGTGTGTCTGTGTGTCTGTCTGTGTGTCTGTCTGTCTGTGTGTCTGTCGTCTGTCTGTCTGTCTGTCTGTGTGTCTGTGTGTCTGTCTGTCTGTCTGTGTGTCTGTGTGTCTGTCTGTGTGTCTGTCTGTCTGTCTGTCTGTCTGTGTGTCTGTGTGTCTGTCTGTGTGTCTGTCTGTCTGTCTGTCTGTCTGTCTGTGTGTCTGTGTGTCTGTCTGTCTGTCTGTCTGTCTGTCTGTGTGTCTGTGTGCAAGATAACTCAAACAGTTCTGGACGGATTTGGATGAAAATTTCAGGAAATGTTGATTCTGGCACAAGAAACAAATGATTAAATTTTGGTGGTGATGGGGGGGGTGGGGGGGCACTGATCTGCCTTGGCGGAGGTCTGCGCTCTCCAACTGCTTTTCTAGTTATTTATTTGATTTGATTGATTGATTGCTTTTCTTAACTTGTCTTGTCCATCATCCTAACAGCAGAATGGTAGTCTGGTTCCTTTTGGTGCTGAACAAATTTGTTTTACCAAAGGAAACTTCATAAAGTATATGAAGCTCCCCTTGACATTCTACTGTCTTTATTATGAGTTTTGTTGAACCACATTTCAATGCCGGACCTGACATGGGGGGGGGGGGGGGGGGGCAAGAAAGAAGAAGGTGGCAAAGACCCTCACAAGAAAATATCAACGATACAAACAGTAATAACAACCATGGTGATTATAAAGGTAACAATAACTACAACCAGAACTGAGTAAAACTGGGCAGAAGAGAGAGAAGAAAAAAACACACAAACTAGAAGCACTCGGAGAGCGCAGACCTCCACCAAGGCTGATCAATGGCCCCCCCCCGTGGGCCCCCCCACCCCCGATCACCACCAAAATGTAATCATTTCTTCCTTATCCCATTTCCAAAAAACCTTGAAAATTTCATCCAAATCTGTCCATAACTTTTTGAGTTATGTTGCACACTAACGGACAGACAAACAAACAAACAAACAAACAAACAAACAAACAAACAAACAAACAAACAAACCCTGGCAAAAACATAACCTCCTTGGCGGAGGTAAAAAACAGATAAACAAAACTACTACAAAATAAAATAAAATACATAAGACCTATTAAATGATGAATATAAGAAAAGAAAGCTTGAGAAGAATATCATACACAACGTCCGCCCAAGTAATTGCGGTAACAGTTATTTATTTGATCTTATTTATTTATTTTATTCTTTTACTTATCTATGCTGCTGTATTGTTGAATGGTGGAACACTGATCACTTTTTGTCTTGACACTTGATTAAGGACCTGCCGAACACGTTCAATGTATGATTTGTTGTTTGCCAAATGCAATCACTATGTGTCTGCAAAACAAATCTACCCACAGGTAGAAATAAGGGAATCTTGAACCTTGGTGTATTAGCGCCACGAAAGAAAAGAAAAACACTGGTCACTACCAGAATAAAGTTGTAAAATATTGTCATAAAACCTGTAATTTTACAAGAATAAAGTTGAATATAAAGAGAGTCATAATTTTACGAAGAATAAAGTCGTGATATGAGAATAACGTCACAGTTAAAAATATAAAAAACTCAAAATTTTACAAAAATAATGTACTTTTATATGATAAAAGTCACAGTATTTTGAAAATAAATTCTCAATAGTGTGATAAAAAGTCATAATTTTAGAATTGTAAGACTTAAACCTTGTTGATGATGAAGTGAGGCAGCAACTTTCAGTTCGGTTGGAGCAGATGACTAATGCTAATATGTTGATAATGGGCGGGGCTAACAGGCTCAGTATATTTATGTGCGTGTGTGTACATATGTATATATATATAGTAGTGTGGGTGGAAACTTGGCAGGAAGTTAGCTTAGTGTCAAGTGTCAGCACAGATCATGCTTGTAACTTGACAATTAGGAAGTTGTGCATTGGAACGCACAATCCCAACAGGACAGCGGATGTTGGGCCTATGGCTCCCACTCAGGGTGCATTTCTACAAAAATACAAAAATAAACACAAAAAGGCCAATAAACACTGCCATAGACATATTTAGTCAAAACTAATACTAACACAACAACCCCGCTGAACCCCTGCAACGAAAAAAAAAAAACCAAATTTACAACAACATGCTCACTACCCACAATGCACTGCGGCAAACATGCCACAATATATATCTATCTCCATTTGTATTGGTTTCCACTGTGTCAAACCTCAGCCCATGTAGATTCTTCAACCACAGAACAGTTTACAGTAACGTGGTGCATTCAAGGCCCAGGAAATGCAGTAGTATTTTTAGTTTTCCTTCTGTTTGATGTGTTCGATGGACCTGCTTCGACTTTCATTTCACGTCTGTGTTTTTTTTTCCACAGGTCAATAAACAGAATGTCTTCACTTGGCCTCAGTGGCGTTCAAGGTGATTTGATCAGAAAACTGAACAAAAACAGACTTTTCAGTCAAATCCACCTTGAACTGAACACAAACCAAGTGTCTCCAACTGAACTCTGCTCATTTCAGTCATTTTTCTTATTTACTTTTTTTTTAATTTACTTGTTTTGTTTATTTTTCTACCCGTTTGTGACTTTTCTTCCATTTTGTTCAGTTTGTGTCTTATTTATTTGTCATTTTCATTCCTTTTATTTATTTCTCTGGCTCTTCAGTTCCAGATCCTGGAAAAACGGTTCCAGCTACAAGTTACATTTTGAAATACACAATTCAGAAGTCCACACCCCTTTCCTCAGACTTCCCCCTGAAGCCACACCTCCAGAGTACTGGATTGGACTCACAGAGGGGGGAGGGGGGAGGGACAAATGTCAGTTGAGTTTGATAGACATATCACCATTCAATCATTTCGATGGGTTGGTGAAAATGATTGGATGGTGATTTTTCAGTCCTGTCTGTTCCACAGGTGAACATGTTTTTATTTTTGTGTTAGAGCATTTCATTAATTAATTAACTGGTGGTAATCAGGGTGTGAAGGGGATTTTAAGGAATATAGTAAAAAATGCTGAAGGAAAACCTCTTCTACCCCACCTTTAAAGGGTCACTGATTTGAAATCAGTGTTCTTTATTTATCAGTATAAATATTTGGGACTGTGGTCCAACACTGGATCTGATACTGGATCTGATACTGGATCTGATACTGGATCTGATACTGGATCACTTAGGTCCAGTATCTATAGGAATTCCCCTGAACAGTAAAAAAAACACAAACAACTCAGATACCACTGATGAGAATGTAAAGGGCTTTTATTTTGAAGGGCCACGGAGGCTTTGACTGAAGGTAAATATAAAAATATATAATCTCTCATATTTCCATTAAAAAGCAGATGAATGGATTCAAACACAGATTAAATATTAATAAATGACTAATGGACATGATGATGATGATTATTATTATTATTTATGCCTTTTTACTGTTGTGATGAAAGCAATGACAACATGTCCTGAAATTCACTATCTGTGTGTATCTGTGTGTATCTGTGTGTGTGTGTGTATCTGTATCTGTGTGTATCTGTGTGTGTGTGTGTATCTGTATCTGTGTGTATCTGTGTGTGTGTGTGTGTATCTGTATCTGTGTGTATCTGTGTGTGTGTGTGTGTGTGTATCTGTATCTGTGTGTATCTGTGTGTGTGTGTATCTGTGTGTATCTGTGTGTGTGTGTGTATCTGTATCTGTGTGTATCTGTGTGTGTGTGTGTATCTGTATCTGTGTGTGTGTGTGTGTGTGTATATCTGTGTGTGTGTGTGTATCTGTATCTGTGTGTATCTGTGTGTGTGTGTGTATCTGTATCTGTGTGTATCTGTGTGTGTGTGTGTATCTGTATCTGTGTGTATCTGTGTGTGTGTGTGTGTGTATCTGTATCTGTGTGTATCTGTGTGTGTGTGTGTGTGTATCTGTATCTGTGTGTATCTGTGTGTATCTGTGTGTATCTGTGTGTGTGTGTATCTGTATCTGTGTGTATCTGTGTGTGTGTGTGTGTGTGTATCTGTATCTGTGTGTATCTGTGTGTATCTGTGTGTGTGTGTATCTGTATCTGTGTGTATCTGTGTGTGTGTGTTTATTGGTTCAGTCTCTTTGATCATTGATCAGATGTTTTAAAGTTAAGTCCAAGGGTCTGATTTGAAAAGAAACGGAGCAGAATCGATCAGAACCCAAACGACCTCCAGCTCAGGTCACTGAAGGTCAAAGTTCAAAGGTCGTATGAGGTCGTCCATGTGTAATAAATAACGAGTGTCACTGATTATTCGGAACTCTATGACAGCACTGACTCAGGGTCATGTGACGTCATGTCCACACACCCTCCTCAGCTCCTGGCCCCTCCTCCTCAGCTCCGCCTTCGTGGCCAACAGCCGCTCCTCGTCCGTCCTCATCTGTCTGATGAACTCCGCCGCCGTTTTCAGGATCAGCGCCTTCGCCGCCTTGTCGTTGCGTGCGACGGCCGGAACCTCGTCCCTCAGTGTCAGGAAACTGGCCTTCAGTTCGTTCCTGCGCTGACGCTCCAGGTCGTTGTGAGTCCGCCGCCGCTCGACGCCATCCTCGCCGTCTGATGGAGGAGTCCTGTGGGCGTGGCCTGCTCTGGTCCGTTTCCCAGCAGGCTGTTGGGCAGCGTAGTTGTGCTGGTGGATGTTGATGTAGGAGCGCTTCAGGACCAGAGGGGCGGAGTCTGGTCTGGACCGCTGCCACGCCCTCCGTCTGTCCACGGTCACCACGTCAACCTCCTCCTCCTCCTCCTCCTCCTCCTCCTCCTGCTCCTCCTGCTCCTCCTCCTCCTCTTCTTCTTCTTCTTCTTCTTCTTCTTCTGTGAAACCACAAATGATCAGCGCTGGTTTAGGGTCAAAGGTCAAACTGACCTGGTCCTCATGTTTAGTCCTGGACCAGGACTTTGGTTCACAACCAAAACCGACGCCCACACATCAGGATGTTTGATGTCCAGGTTTTGCTCATGTCAAGTGAAAACTCTGACAGACCAATCACAGGACGGTACAGAAGACCAACAGCACCAATGAAAGGTCAGGTGGGTGGAGCTAACCCCCGTTCACCTTCACATTCCACTGTTTTTGTGTTGAGGTGCAGTTCAATACCTGGTGACTCCTATGACCTCTGACCCCTCTGACCCCTGACCCCTGTGATCTCTGACCCCTCTGACCTCTGACCCCTCTGACCTCTGACCCCTCTGACCTCTGACTTCTGTTGTTGATGTTGATGTTTTCATGTTTTTTGTTTGGTTTGACTGATTGTTTTAACTCATCAATAATATCATCAATAACCATATGAGTCGTTACTGTTTGATCCAGATCAAATGTTGATGAAATGCAGTAAAATAAGAATTCAACCTGATGGGACTTTATCTGACTTTTCAAAATAAAAGCCTCTCACCTGTTTGGCTGAGCAGAGGGGAGTCTGGAACACTGCACCACACGGCCGAAGGGTCAACGCAGGCGCAGGCAGAAGTGCAGGCGCAGGCTGCCGGCAGGCACCCGGCGCCCCCCTGGGCCACTCCCCCTTGTGCCACACCCCCCTGGCCTTCCCCTGCTCCCTCTGATTGGTCCGGCTGTGGCCGCTGTGACAACACCTGCTGCAGTTTGGCGGAGGCGGTGAAGCTGCTGCTCCACATGCAGTCCCGGATGATGAAGGACTGCAGGAGGGCGGAGTGGGGGGCCTGAGCTGAGGGGGGGCCACGGTCACCGTCCAACAGCTGCTCCGTGGCCCACGGCGGGACGTCCGGTGCCAACAACCTCCGTCTGGGGGAGAGCGGCGGCGGCGGCAGAAGCTCAAACTTCTTCCAGATGTCCTCGCCAGGGCCCGGGAGGAGCTGGCACCGAGGGGGGAGGCGCCAGGGGTCCTCCTCCTCTGGCAGGAAGTAGGGCTGCACCGCATCAAAGTCCCAGTCCCAGGATGGTCCAGTCCCGGGTAAAACCGGCGCCATCGCAGCCTGAAACAGATGACAGAAAGTTAAACTCAGAACCATTCCTTGGGCCCATACGGTAACCACGGAAACCAACACCGGCCTGTCAGCGGTGGATGCCCACTGCCACGCCCACGGCCACACCCACGTTCTTCTACTTCCGTTTGTTGACTTCCTGGTTTCAGAGCTCCGTCAGTGGGTGTCCTCTGGTCTGGTTTGTCTTTGTGTTCACTTACGTGGATACTTCAGTGTCTTCTAAATAAAACCAAACTTTTTAAAATTCAAATGCGTTTCAACTTTAGTCTCATTTTAAGTCATAAAATCGATCTAAAAAAATTCGAGATACTTTTTTTTTTTTTTTATCATTCATGTACATTTTTGATGATCTTTCCATGTTTGCCATTTAAACCAGATTTAAAACCAGAGTCTGAGGAACAGGACAGTGAACGCATCACCTGAGCAGCAGAACTTTCACAGTCTGTCCCAGTGTGAACAGAACCCCAGACTCACGGATCCGAAGTCCACAGAACCCTGGACTCACCTGGATCCAAAGTATATTTAGTATATATTTAGTTCAGTATATATTTAGTATATATTTAGTTTAGTATATATATTATTATATATTTAGTTTGAAATTTATGTAGTTTAACATATATTTAATATATATTTAGTTTAGTATGCATTTAGTTTAATATATATTTAGTTTAGTATATATTTAGTTT
The DNA here is from genome assembly GCF_902148855.1 of Sphaeramia orbicularis. NCBI lineage: Eukaryota > Metazoa > Chordata > Actinopteri > Kurtiformes > Apogonidae > Sphaeramia > Sphaeramia orbicularis. Next base: position 55,137,092 of record NC_043973.1, on the reverse strand, counting down.
AACATATGTTTAGTTTAGTATATATTTAGTTTAATATATATTTAGTTTAGTATATTTTTAGTTTAACATATATTGAGTTTAGTATACATTTCATTTAACATATATTTAGTTTAACATGTATTTAGTTTAGTATACATTTCATTTAACATATATTTAGTTTAACATGTATTTAGTATATATTTAGTTCAGTATATATTTAAACATATTTAGTTAAGTATATATTTAGTTTAACATATTTTTTTTCTTTTTTTTCCCTTTAACATATATTTAGTTTAGTATATATTTAGTATATATTTAGTTTAGTATATATTTCGTTTAACATGTATTTAGTTTAACATATATTTAGTTTAGTATATATTAAGTATATATTTACTTTAGTATATATTTAGTTTAACATATATTTAGTTTAGTATATATTTAGTTTAACATATATTTAGTTTAGTATATATTTAGTTTAACATATATTTAGTTTAGTGTGTATTTAATTTAGTATATATTTCGTTTAAAATATATTTAGTTTAGTATATATTTAATTTAGTATATATTTCGTTTAACATATATTTAGTTTAGTATATATTTAGTTTAGTATTTTTTCGTTTAACATATATTTAGTTTAGTATTTTTTCGTTTAACATATATTTAGTTTAGTATTTTTTCGTTTAACATATATTTAGTTTAGTATTTTTTCGTTTAACATATATTTAGTTTAGTATTTTTTCGTTTAACATATATTTAGTTTAGTATTTTTTCGTTTAACATATATTTAGTTTAGTATTTTTTCGTTTAACATATATTTAGTCTAAATCTAAATCAAACCTCCGGTCGCACTCACTTGTATAGTTGAAGAGGTACAGGTAAGTGGGTTCCAGACCCGGGTCAGTCACTACTTGCTCCTGGTCCTGGTCCTGGTCCTGGTCCCGGTCCTGGTTCTGGGTGAATCAGCTGTTTGTCATCCTTTTAATACCGAGCCTCAGCCGAACCGCTGCTCCTCCTCCGCGGACAGATGTGTCCTCGAGAAACGGCATAAATCACAACAAAAAAAAAACACAAAAAACAGCCGGGAATGACGTCACTGTAGTTTACACCGGAAAAAAAGAACTTTACCGACACGTGGAGGCGGAACTGAGCCATACCGGGCCATAACTCTGGGAACTACTTTACTCCGCGGATGTGTAGAGGGAGGTGAGGAGGCGGCCGCTGCTGCCAATCAATGACCGTAAATGACGCGGAGGAAGAAAGTTACCGGAAGTCGACTCTCATTCACACGTGACGTCACTAAAAGGTTAAAGGATAAGTAACAAAAATAGGAAAAAAAAAAAAAAAGCTAAAAAAGGACAAAAATGAATAACAAAGGGATAATTTTTAATAATGCATACATAAATGAAAAAGAATTAAAAATAGATTAAATTAGAAAAAAAAATATATAAGGAAAAACACAAAAAAGAAAAAATGAAACAGAACAAAGATGTAAAAATGTAAAAAATAAAACTTTAAAACTTAAAAGAACCGACAGAAATTAAATTAAAAAAAAAAAAGAAATATGTGAAATTAAATGAACAATTACAGACAGAAATAAAAAAGTACAAAACATACAGAGAATAGAGCAAATTATTGTGAACTTAATATGAAATATGTTAATAGGATGAAACTATACAATAACTATCATATTATATCTATTATTAGTACTATAACTATGATAACATTAATATTCTATATTTATATAAATATTCATATGAATACCAAATTTCTTATTTTTCTCTTCATATTTCATATTCATTCTTTTGTGGTTTTTATATCGGTCTTTAAAGCTTGTTCTTTGTTGTTGTGAACATAAACACAAATAAACTATTAAAATGTGGATACAGATTAACTGTATTGATCAGGTTAACTTAATAATAATAATAATAATAATAATAATAATAGAGGGGATAGGACCTATTTGAATGTTATGGTTGTTTTTCCTCTACTTTGCTGCCCCCTTGTGGTTGATAGAATACACTGCAGTGGTAAACCAACCTGCGGTTTGCTGCCCCTCAACTAAACTTTAAACCAAACAATAACCCCCCCCAGTATGACTTAAAATCAACCTCATTGATTGGATGTTCAGAAAAAAAAGCCCGAAAATTAAACAGAGGCTTGGTTTTGTTAAACAAACGTGTATTTTATTCCGACAGCAGAGACATGATCCAGATTCACGATGCAGTCATTGAATCAAACATGTGCAGACTTCACAAACGCATCACTGAAAAATAAAAACTCATTAACAAATGAAAACAAAAAGCCAAAGTCACTTGCTGCGGTTCAACTCCGTGTTGCATCTGTTGTTCCTTTCCACCAGTTTTGTGACACGTAGTTTTTAATTGAATCATCAATAATCGATGATATTCTCGTCCCGGTCTGAAAACATTCAGTCGTGTTGAAAAACTCCGACACATTAGAAACAAAGCAACATTTTTCCAGATGCATCACAGTTTACAATCAGAATAATCAGATCAACAGGAGGAGGATCGAACCCACAAACTGAAGGTGACGACGCCTTGACTCCACCTGTGGATGAACTGAGGGAACAGAAAATGGTGCCAACCTCAGTATGTTCTATTTATATTTATATATTTACTATTTGTGTTGGTTTTTTTCTTTTGCAAACACGTTCACGACAGATCATATTGTACAAAGTGTTCATGCCAGAACCAAACTGTCTAAGCATGCATCTAACAAGAGCGAACAGGATCAAAAGAAGAAGAAAAAACACCTGCGGACATTTCTCCGCTCTGGAGGATTGTTTTCCGAAACGTCGCCACGGTCGTCACCGTCGTCCCGGCGATACTTGAGCTCATTGGTCCGTTTGGATCGACAGCTACTCCTGACTACATGTGAATATGTGTGGGCGTGTCCAGACGGACGTGGGTTCTGTCTGCGTGTGTTGGAACGTCGCTGGAACACAACGTATGCTGCGTTCACGTCATGTGGAAGTGACGGTTCCACCTCTGGTTCCGTCGTTATGATTGTTTTCCCTCCTCTGCATCCACACAACCTTCATCTGATCAAATATGTCCATCACAGCAGAAGACACCGTCAGGACAAACCACTGTTACGACTGAACTCAAACGCACATCAGATCATGTCCCATACAGAGGCTTTAGTTTTTCATGAACTCAAAGACACGCCCCTTTTCCACCAAAAACCACCTGGTGCCAGTTCGGCGCTGGTGCTAGAGCCAGTGCTGAACTGGTTCCAACCTGGTGCCTCCAAAGAACCGGTCTGCTTCTCCATAGGCCGAGAGCCAAGTGGAGCCACGTCAGAGCCACGTCACTACGTCGGCATCAAACATGATCATGTGACTGTGGGTGTGGTGTGGGAGATGCTCGTTCAGAAGGACTATAACAAACATGGACGACCTCATCGTACCGATGCAAGTGCTGCTCTTGACTTTACAAGCCTACATTGCAATCCAGAGGCAAAAAACACAAATATTATTGGCTGCCCGTCGTATTTATGGTCCCACCCACCAATGATGTGTGTGTGTGTGTGGGGGGGGTCACATCATTGGTTCTTAGTTCTGGCCCCTGTTTAACCCAGCTCAATGTTGGTGCTTACCTGGAACCTGTTTGGAACCAGTCTGGCCGGTGCGTAGGCGGTGGAAAAACCAAGAACTGGTGCTAAGGCAGGTACTGGGCCTGGAGCCTGTCTAGTGGAAAAGGGGTATATGTGGGTGTTGTTGTTTTTAAGTGTATTTTTACATTTGTGTGTCTTGTCTTAAAGCATACCATCACTTTAGGATGGAAGTGAACGTGGACAAAACCTCAGGCAGCAGATTCCTGGACAGGAAACACCTGAAGTCTCCATCATTATCGGAGGCAAAGAACTGGAACATTGGAGAGAGACATCAAGAACCAGATCAGATCCATTCACTGGACTTTCAGAAGACTCAGCAAGGCTCATGGCATTCTGCACAGTCATCATCTCTACGCTCCTGTATGCTTGTGAGACATGGACCCTGAATCGAAAAGACCTGAGGACGTTTGAGCGTTTACAAGCCAAGCTTCAGCAGATCCTCAACATCAAACGGCAGGACTGACACCACCGACAACGAGGTCCTCAGCTGTGCAGAAATGCCACGCATCAAGACTCGACTGGTCATGACATGTCTTTGGAATGGATCCTTTGAGTGTCCTGAGAACCGTTCTTTACAGCGAATTCAGTCGGGACCAACAACATCCCTGAGCTCCAGAGCGACGATTCAAGGACCAACTTAAGTCCCTCCTCTTCCAAGCCGGAATCAACCCTAACACCTGGGAAACAGAAGCCAGCGACCGTCCATCACGGCAAAGAGCAATTTATTCTGGTAGTTCCACCTTTGAGTAGCAGAGGAGGCAGCGCACTCACCCTCCAATCAGAGCCCAGGACTCTTCTATGCCCGACTTGGCCTCATCAGCCAGGTCAAGTTTAAACATCAAGGTGGCACTGGATGAACCAAAGTTGGATACGAGCCGTGCCGACGACGTACGTTACATTCATACGTCCATGTCCACATGGTGACCCACTCCATGGAGCTAATGCGTTGGAAACCGACTCTGACCTCTGATGGTGTCGACTGGGTCAGAACATCTCCTGAACAGCAGGTCTTGTTGGGTGGTGCTGATCCGCGGGGGTTCATACCAGTAGGTCCAATCCCTCCCAAACCCCATAACTTACAGGACCGGAGTAACTTCACATGACATGAACGCAACATGAGGTCACTTTCTGTTAACTGAACGTGCAGCTTGTGACCGTTGCCGTGGTTACCAGCAGACGAATGTACCTGAAACTCTGATCTGGAGATGTATTTGTGGAAGTGAATATTCTATAATACAACAGGGCCCAGTATTTTCTGGACTCTAATGATGTCGTCTACTTCTGGATGACTACAGCGCATCATATTGTCCATACATGAGCAGCGTGGGATCTTTTTCTGCGGTTTCATAAATGTATATATATATATATATTTATTTATATCACACAGCTTTAATTCGCTGTTGCCTTTAGGGATGGGAATTAAAAAGGATCATCATCATCATGACATGTTGAGGTGGATAAAAACCAACAGTCCCAGGTGTAGGTTCATTTTACGAAGCTGGATGATGGTAGGGCTGTGACATCACCGCGATGCTTCGGCGTCTACGTCTGCAGACTTCATCCATTTGTCAGATGGGTTCAGTCTGAGCTGTGTTGTGATTGGTTCTGGTTCTTTCAAAAAACAGTTGCTAATAACATCTTTATAGGGGAACTAGTTCATGCAGGGCTGTCAAACTCATTTTAATTCAGTTCCACATTCAGCTAAATTTGATCTGCAGTGGGCCAAACCAGTAAAATAATAACAGTGAAAAAAGTAAAATTACATTATGATCAGGTTTACATCTATAAAGTTTCCTTAAAAATCTGAATAACATGAACAACTTGAATTGTCTTAAGAAAAACAAGCGTAATTTTAACAATATTCTGCCTCAGTTTATCAGTTTATCATTTTCACATGTGCGTTACAATCGCAGAAAACATTTATTCATAGGCAGAATATTTGTAAAATTGCATTTACTTTTCTTCAGACAATTCAGTTTATTCATATTTGTTCAGGTTATTCATTATTTTGTGAAAGTATAGTTTAGTAATGTAAACATTTTCATATAATTTTACTTTTACACCAAAAAAACAAAGAGAAAATTTGGGGTTGTCATTATTTATAGGTTATTCTGATAATATTTTACTGGTTCTGACCCACTTAAAATCTCATTGGACTGTATGTGTGTGTATGTGGAACCTGAAATAAAATGATTTTGACACCACTGATTGTTAATATCTTCAGTGTAATTTTTGCATTTCACAAATTCATCCCACAGGCCAGATTGGACCCTTTGGTGGGCCGGATTTGGCCCCCGGGCCGCATGTTTGACACCTGTGGGTTAATGTGTAGCCTGATCACATGTTACCTGTCATATTACCAGAGTTTTACCCTCTGACCATCTATCACCGATCATCTATTATTTATAACTAGCGGCATTGTACCCGTGGTGCCATTGTACTATAGCACGAGAGGCTAAAATCGCCCAGCATACCTCACAACATTTGAATACGGACATAAAAGTGTGCCTAGTAAAGTCAGGTAATGTTTCTATTTATTTGGCGAGTTTGGCGGTGATCAGGCCTGTGAAGGCTGAGGAAAACCCGTACAAACACCCTCCTGTGCTGCAACATCCATCGGACACGGGGACACGGGGACACGGGGACACGGGACGGACACAGAATGTGCATTATAGTAGGATTTATAGATTTTACTAAGTTTATCCAGGAATCATGTAAATAAGCAAAACGTCCAGAGCTGTCATGTCAGTGTTCTGTGGTTTTACTTGTGGTTCTGCCTCTAGAGCAGTCGTTCTCAAACTGTGGGGTGGGTCCACTAGTGCAGGGCTTCCCAAAGTGGATGCCAGGGTGGGGGGTCATGGGATGATGTTCATAAACCTGTTGATGTGATCCCTGAGGTGGTTACGACGGGTTAAGGGCAGTACTGGTGTACCTGTACCAGTTTCAAGGTGTGTAGCTAGCGTTTTTACTTTGAAAGGGCAAAGGTTTCATTAGTACATCATTTTACGACTAACAGGTCCGACACTGTTGGGTTGACAGGTTTGACTTATGGTGTCGCATTAATGAACATAAACATAAAAAAGCCAATAAAACAGACACCAGGTCTCTGTTGGGTGATCTAATTTTATGGACAAGTGTTAAACCAAACCATTGAGTGTAGCTTTGGAGAGAACATGTTCGATGTCAAACCTGTTCAAATATTCATCTTTGGTACCAAAAATTTGTTGTTCTACAAAAAAGTATTTAACGTTATTACCGCTGCCAAAGAGGTTATGTTTTTGCCAGGGTTTGTTTGTTTGTTTGTTGGTTAGTTAGCAAGATAACTCAAAAAGTTATGGATGGATTTTCAGGAAATTGTTGATACTGGCACAATGAACAAATGATTAAATTTTGGTGGTGATGGGGGGGGGGGCAGATATGCCTTGGCAGAGGTCTGCACTCTCCAAGTGCTTTTCTAGTTAAAGCTATAACAATACGACACATTTCTGATATTTGTTGGGTAAAGTAGGGTCTCAGGGTCTGGTTGAGTTTGTGTTGTTCAAGTCAATGTTTGCGTTGTTTTTTATTTGCACAACAGATGATTCCAAAAACGCCAAATGAACGGTTTTAATATTGATGAGTCCTCTGCTAACGGTCGTTCCACCGGTGCCGTTCTGTCGGAGGTACGAACACCGCTGGAGGGTTCGGTTTCACGGACACACCTTTAAATCACAGACTACCGCAGTGCCTTTGGGTATCTGTCTGGGTCTTTATTTGGTCTTTTGTTCCTTTTTTGACTTGTTTTGTCTTTTATGAATGCTCGTGTCCATGTGGTTCCGTCAACATTCACTCACCCTTTGACTGGTTTTACTGTGATGATAATCCCTCCGAAGAACAGACCTGATCAAACCTCCCACGTCTGCCATAAAGGCCTGTCTTTAATTCCCATCCCTGGTCCACAGGCGACCGACGCCACCACCAGGAAAACAGGCCTGAGGATTCAAACCCACAACATGACACGACAAATGTCTGATCCTGCTCCGTTCAGACTGGGATGGACTGGGATGGACATATGGGAGGAGTCCATCCCAGTCCATCCCAGTCCACCGTCCCCATGAAACCACACTGGATGGTCTATGACGTGTCTTTTGCTACATGTGTGTGCTGCCTCTTATCCAGGTCAGTACTAAACATGAGAATCAGTTCTCAACTCACTTATCTGGTAAATAACTAAATAAATAAATAAATAAAGGCCAGCTCCACTGAAGGTGGACCAGACTGTGACTCTGTTCTCTGTGGTTTTATGGGGTTTGTCTGATAAAACCACCTCAAAGCCGCAGTTTTTTCATATTCACTCTTATTCACATGATGAGACTTTTTTTTAACACTAATAAAAGTCCATGTGTGTTTTTCATGGGACTTTGAGGAGTTTATTTCAACCATTAAGTAAATGTTGAAACAGGATGAAGATGATGACACGAAGATGAAGAGTTTTAGATCAGTGGTTCTCAATGGGCGGGGGGTTGTGGCCCTAAAGATGGTCCAGACCTGTTTGATCTGTTTAACTGGGATCACCTCCCGGTCTGGTCACTGAACGGTGCTAGTGGGCCCAGAACCCGGACCGGTTCAGAACCACTGATGAAGGCTGCGTTTACACATAGGCGGCGTTTGGAAAAAACAGAGTTTTTTCTGTGCGTTTTTTCCTGTTGTTTACATGATGACGATGGCCACGCCCACTGAAAACAATGGTTTGTAAACAGTGTATTCAGCAGAAATGGACAAACAGGGTTTGAAAAAAAACCCAACAAAAAACAGGGTGTGTAATAATTCCAGTGGGCGTGAATGTGACGCGCATACAAATGTGCACTTCCACAAGTCTTTAGGCAGGCCCCGCCCCCATTAGAAACACTCTGATAGTCCAAGCACTTGTATTTCCACATGGTCAGACCTGCGGCAAGGTACGACAACAGTATAGTGGTCATCAGCACGGCTTTGAACCAAGGTTATTATCATTAATGAAAACTAATGAAATGATGAAAACTAGAATTGTAAAAACATTTTTGTTAACTGAAATAAATAAAAATTCTAATTAAAAGAAAACAACGATAACCAACTGAAACTGTATTACGTGTTTACAAAACTAAAACAGATAAAAATTATGGATAAAATTCCTTTCGTTTTCATCTTTTGTCAATGTCGGATTGATATGAAATCGATTTATTTCGCTCTAGCAATTTTATCTAGCGGCACAATACAACACTTGACAGTCCGTCACTTGTGTTCACTTGTGGTTTCCAGTCGTCTTCTGGTCCCCACTCTACCTGGAAACATGGAGACTAAAGTTGGGAGAAAGCAGCAGAGTCCTGTCTGAGATTTATTTGAATATGACGGAGAAGAAGAGAAAAGATATGACAAAACTAAAACTAAACTAAAACTAAGCATTTAGGAAAAAATGAAAACTAATAAAAACTAGCAAACCTTCTCTAAAAACGAATTAAAACGAACTGAATTAGAGAAAAAAAGTCAAAACTAAATAAAACTAAACTAGATGGAAAAATCCAAAACTATTAGAACCTTGCTGTGAACCAGATGTGTTCCTTTCTTTCGGAAAATGAACCGTACAAACCACAGCTCACTGCCTGACACACGGTTTCTAAAAACTCTGACGTAAACAGGGAAACGCAGATCTGGGACGGACGTCACAGTGTACAACAGAAATACATTTGGGTCACATGTGCGACTATTGGTTGATAATGGAAGTGAGGTTTAGTTGTGAATCTTTGGAGGGTTCTGATTGGTCGATGGTGGTGGATGGTCTGTCATCTACAGGCTCATGCACAGATACGAGGACGCAGAAAGAAACCAGATTTTTCTGAAAACGGTCATGTGTGCGCAAGTTTTTTTTTTGTTTTTTTTTTTTCAACAGAGAGGGGGAAATACAGGTTTTCCCAAATACCCGGCTACATGTAAACGTAGCCTCGGATGGATCCCGGCCTGTTCCAGCGGACGCCGCGGTCCCGTACGGTCGGACATTCAGACGATTACGGGTCATGCATCTGTAGAGTCGAACGAACACGGAGAACGACACCAGTTACCGAACAGTGACAAAACACTGCCTTCAGTGGAAAAATATATGGATGACACCTCTACAGCCTGTACACCTCTGACCTCTGACCCCCCCACCCCCACCCCCACCCCCACCACGATGCTTTGGTCACATGACACAGACAGAAGGAGTGACTCCTGTTGGAACGCTCACAGAAGAGAATAGGTTTGACACAGAAGACAGACGGGTTAGTTTAGGTGGAGGTGGAGGTGGGGGGGGGGGATATGATGATGGGGTTTGTAGGTAGAACCCCCCCTTCCCCCTTCCCCCTTCCCAGGTGTTTTTCCCAGTACTTGTGCTGGTCCAGGCAGTCCCTTCTATCCCGAGGCATTGATGTACAGCTGACTCTGCAGGATGTAGTCAATGACCGGCTGACTCAGGTAGTCCACCACATGACCGTCACCGTGCTGCAGGGCCAGTCTGGGGGGGGGGGGGGGTCAAGGGTCAGATTAGGACGTCTACAAACTCAACTTCCAGAACAAGCACAAATGCATCAGATGTTCAGATTACTGGCACTGAGGACCACCAACCCAAACCTGAGCTTTATTTAACTCCTAAAAAAGGCTTCCCAACCTTTTTTGGCTCATGACCCCATTTTAACATCACAAATTTCTGGTGACCCCAGACATTCAAAACTGAGACTTTTCTTTTGTTGCTAAAATTAGTTATACATAAATAAACGTTAATTTTAGAGGACATTTAGTCTATATAATGTATATTATTATGGATGGAGGCAGTAAATCCAGGTGTAGATTACTGCACAAAGCCAGAATTTTATTTTCCTTGGTCAGGATCTGTCCAGTCAGTCCAGCTGTGATTTACAAGGTTGACAATTAATACTGAACAAACAAGAACTCAAACTATGAATTATGAAAGAGCTGCAGCATCTGAAACTGACCACAATGAACATTTGACAGATAAACAGAACCACAGTGCTGCAGTTTCAGACTCACAGTTTGTCATGTCTTTGATATATTGTGATTGTCTCTCTCAACTCTCCCAGTACTGCTACAAACCCATTGCACTTTATGTATTTATCATATTCTAATTGTATTTTATTGTATTTTAATGGTATTTTAATTGTGTTGTATTTATATTTCACACTGTAAAGCACTTTGTGACTGTCTGTGAAAGTGCTCTATAAATAAACTTACTTGCTTTACTATACTATATATTTTTATTGGTACATTTTTTTTTTTTTATCAATTACTAGAAATTTCAGGCAACCTCATTTGAATTCCAGGCGACCCCACATGGGGTCCCGACTCCAAGGTTGAAAAACGCTGTCCTAAATGTTAAACTCATGTTGGATCAGGTTCCACATTCCGGCCAATACAATACAACCGTGATGTGTGGGTCGGAACCGTCGATTCATGGGAAACTCCAGCTCAGTGTTGGGGAGGATCTGATGAAGCTCCTACCTGCTCTTGGTGGAGCTGACGATGGACATGGGATGGTTCATCTCCTCTTTCACCACGATGATGTTGTCCTGAAACCCAGAAGGTCAAGCACAGATCAGACATGTATTCCACTGAGAGAGAGCAGAGGACTGGATGTCAGCGGGGGGGGGGTCCTCTGACCTTGTACTTGCGGAGAATGGAGGAATGATTCATGATCCTCTCAGTATCTGCTCCATCACGAGGAACCACCACAATGCCAAAATCCCCCACAATCACCTCCATCTGAAACCAAACAGGCTGGGGTCACAACAACAACAACACCAACAACACCTGCCCAGGACATCTGCTTTAATCAGTTTAATGTCCAGGTTCAGGAGCCGCAGGTAAACCCATCCAGCCCCAACGTGGACCAGACCAGTACAAGAAGAACAGTCCCATTCCATCCTGAAAATGTTCACATCTACAAATATCCTTCAAAGAAAGTCTGAGGAACATGAACAACCACAAACCACTGAACAAACACTGTCTTCATGTCCAAATATGGTCACTTCGCTCATATTCTTCCCAAAGTTTTTCAGAATTTCTTTATGTTGTCTTCTGTTATTCACAATTATCCTACATGATATTCAAGCAAATATTATCTTCCATACTGCCGAACTTCTGTCAGTCAGTATTCTGTAAAATATGGTGGACCAAATCTGTGGAATAATTTACGACCTGAACTTCAATCGGCATCTTCTTTATCATTGTTTAAAAAGCATCTGAAAAGGACTGGAATTCATGAAAAAATGTAAGGCTGTATAGCATTTGATGATTTGTAATGTGATTTACATTTTTATAGTTTTTACTTTAGTTTATTAATTCAGTTATATTGTATTTTTAAATTCTTTTTTCTTTTTTTCCTTCTGTGTATTGTTCATTTCCGAGGAGGTATTCATATAAATGAGCCTTCTTTGGCTTTTATTCTCCCCTGCACCATGATGTTACTTGTTTGAATGTTTTGTTGGTTTTTTTTTTTACCTCCGCCAGGAGGTATTGTGATCACTTTGCTTTGTGTGTTTGTTTGTGTGTTTGTTTGTTTGTTAGCAACTTTACAGGAAAACTATTCCAACCATCTTTACCAAATCTTCCCCACAGATAGGCCTAGGCCCTGGGACCAACCCATTAAATTTTGGGTCAAATAGGCCAAAGTTCAAGGTCACAGTAAGGTCACAAAATCTCACATTTTCCTATCTCTCATCATTGAGCAACTTTTGAAAATTCATAAAAAATTCAAAACGACTCCAATTAGCCTCCAATTTGATCCACTCGTAGCTTAGAACAATATTTTGTATCTGGCACAAAACTGTCCACATCCACTGTGGAATGTGGACTCTGTGGACGTTTACATTTAACATTGAAAATCCCATTTACCACACATTTTTCATTGTAACTCAACAAATATTGATTGGAATTTAATATAATTTGACATACACATGACTGGGACCAAGCTTCAGCTTTTTCTGCTGTATGGAACAACCTGGAAACTGTTACATTTAAAAAGAAATAGTCGATCCACACATGCACACCGTTCAGGGTGCTTGGCAGAGGTTTGTGTTCTCTGAACACTTGTTTAATTACCTCTGCCAGGAGGTATTGTGATCGCTTTGCTTTATGTGCGTGTGTGTGTGTTTGTTTGTTTGTTTGTTAGCAAGATAACTCAAAAAGTTATGGAAGGATTTTCAGGAAATTTTCAGGAAATGTTGATACTGGGACAAGGAAGAAATGATTAAATTTTGGTGATGATCGGGGGGGGGAGGGGGCACTGCTCTGCCTTGGCGGAGGTCTGCGCTTTCCAAGTGCTTTTCTTGTTTTCTCTTGCTGTTTTATGATGTGCAAATAAATACATAAAAAAATAAACTGGAAGTGTCTTATGGAAAATACATCCAATTTTTTTTTTTTTTTTTTTAACAGTTACATCTGACTTTATCATTTCCACATGTTCATTCCAAAGTACTGATCAAAGCGGATCTAAAATACACAAAACATTTAATAACAGACAGAATATTGATCCAAATACACTGATTTATATGAAGACACTTCAGGTTGGTCTGATTTGTTCTGATTATTCACACTTTTTGGGAAAAGATCATTTGTAAATGTAAACAATGTAAACATGAAACATTTCTAGGTCAATCTGATGGTCTGTTACTGGTCCGACCCACCTGAGACTGAGCCGGTCTGAATGTGGAACCTGAACTGGACTGTTAATGTCTTCAGTGTCATTTTTGTATTAGACTGTTTCACCCAAGAACTGACCCTCTTTAGTGGGTCGTATGTTTGACACCCCTGGTTTAATGCATTTTATCAATTTATCAACCAAAGCTAAAGTACATTCCCAAGAGAAATTATCCCATAATTTAAGTGTGTTCAAGGATTAGCATGGGAAAAGTTAATATTTGTGGAATACTTTACTATAACTTTTGTCAAATTTTGTGATTCACTTATTTCCAAATGATGAAAATGAAGGAAAATAATGAAAACGATGGAAAACAAAGAAAAAAAAGAGAAAAACAAGAGAAAAATGAAGAAAAATGATAGAAAATGATGAAAATGAAGGAAAATTACAAAAACAACAGAAATAACGAAAACAATGGAAATTCAAGAAAATAACTGAAAATTAAGAAAATGTATGAAAATGACAGAAAAACAGAAAAAATGATAAAAACAATGGAAAACTAAGAAAAATGACAAAACTGACAGAAAACAAAAGAGAAAAAACAACTGAAAATGAAAAAAAAAGAAAAATAATCAAAACGATGGACAATTAAGAAAAAAATACAAAAACAAGGAAAAATGAAGAGCATGTTAAGTTCACTGGTCCTGACATCGTAACTTCCCTGAGTCTTGGTGGAAGTCTCACTGATGTTCGAAGCAGCATCACAGTGTACGATGTTCCCACAGTCCTACATTTCCCAGAGTTCCCAGGGTTCTGTCCTTCACAGTTTTTGGGGTCACATTGGACTCATTTCAGGTTAAATGTTTTAACTTGAAACAGGTTTAGACTAACTGTCACATTGGAGCCTTTGTCATGTTCCCATTCTGTGTCATAGAAATCTGGAGAACATAGACCAAAGGGAACAGAGGAACGACTCCATGGATGTATGAAAAGAACCAGATAAAGGACACGGCCACGCTAGGCCCCCTGATGGTCACTTCTAGAACTGCAATGACACTGAATGGTAGAATCCAGGTAGGTAGGACTAGGACGGACATGTCTGGGTAGGACAGACATGTCTGGTAGGATGGACATGTTTGAGTAGGATGGACATGTTTGAGTAGGATGGACTTGTATGGTAGGATGGACTTGTCTGGGTAGGGTGGACTTGTATGGTAGGATGGACTTGTCTGGGTAGGGTGGACTTGTCTGGGTAGGGTGGATTTGTACGGTAGGATGGACTTGTCTGGGTAGGATGGACTTGTCTGGGTAGGGTGGACTTGTCTGGGTAGGGTGGACTTGTACGGTAGGATGGACTTGTACGGTAGGATGGACACGTCTGGGTAGGATGGACATGTCCTGTTTGACTCTGACATCTGGTTCTAATTATACATCCACAAACAATTTCCACGGAAATGACTGATTGAAGGACTTGAGTAGGAGGGGAAGGGGGCAGGGCTGTAGGGGTAGAGGGGCGGGGCTACAGTGTGCTTACATCACTGTCCTTCCACAGGCCAGGGATGCAGAAGGACTCCAGGAGGTCACTGCCACACAGGAGCAAGATGCGCAACTCTACAGACGACAAACAGGCAGGAGGAGAGAGACACGCCCAGTAAACCACCACATGTTTACTGAAACAAACAAACAAACAAACAAACAAACAAACAAACAAACAAACAAACAAACCAGGAGCTCAGACAGGAAGGACAACACACAGGACTCAAACATAGGACAGACACTCACCGATCTCCTCGTATCGCATGGCAGTGCCCAGGTTGGCGTTTTCATCTGAGGACACAGAGACACAAAGACATAAATACAGGGACATGTGTCTACAGCAGATGTCCCCACTCAGACGGTCCACAAGGGGACATGCGTCTACAGCAGATGTTTCTGGACGCCACTAACCATGGTTTACTACGGAGGAAGTGGGAGTGTTTAGGCTTTTCTGGACCGCCTTTACAGTTGACGGACAGTTCTTCTGCTCTCACAGATGTGAAACATGGGGTTCCACAGGGAAGCCGTCTCGGTCCACTTCTTTTTTAATCCCAGCGTGTGACTTTTTTTGTTTTATCTTCTGGTTGTGTTTTTAGATACTATTGATCCTGTTATTGTGTACGTATTTGATCACTTTTACTCGATCATATGATGTATAGGCTATGTATTGTACTAGTTTTATCATATCTTGTACTTGTACTTGTACTTATATCTGTGTACTTGTACTTTGGACACTTAAATGCACTATATAACTAACCTTGACACTGACCTTCTGGACATGATATTTGCAAAGATATTTACCTTCAGTTTTAAGCAAACCTGCATCTCTGTGTATGCTGATGATATAGTACGACATAGTTTTTCATCGTCTTCTTTTCTTACCGACGAAGGTGAAGCGTTCAATGTGAGGACGGACACAGCAGATCTTCCCCAAACTCTCACTGATCTTCCCCCACAGTTTAACTGAGCACAGGAGGAGGAGGAGGAGGAGGAGGAGGAGGAGGAGGAGGAGGAGGAGGAGGAGAAGAAGAAGAAGAAGAAGAAGAAGAAGAAGAAGAAGAAGAAGAAGAAGAGAAGAAGAAGAAGAAGAAGAAGAAGAAGAAGAAGAAGAAGAAGAAGAAGAAGAAGAAAAGGAGCAGAGGAAATATTTGTAGGTCACTGGTCTATAGGTCACATGGTTCCACTGGTCTACAGGTCACATGGTTCCACTGGTCTACAGGTCACATGGTTCCACTGGTCTACATCTGTTGGATCAATGGACTATACAGGTTCTATCAGTGGACCATTTAGACATCTATTGGATAAATGGACACAAACCAACACATACATGAAGAACACACCATCATATAGATTAAAAACATGAACTAAACCAACACTTTGGTCATTAACTTAAATTAAAATAGGGAACATTGAACATATTGAATCTGATTATTTCTATAAACTGTAGAGCAGTAGAACAGGTGGTTCTGGTTCTGTGTGGATCTGGACTCACCGGCCGTGGGCTTGTGGTTCATGTTGCTGTGGTTCTGGTAGATGGGCGGATTCTGGTTCTGTGGTTGTCCAATCACAGGAGTGGTGGACGGCGTGTTTACGTTGGACAGGATGCAGCCGGTTACTCTCTGACAGAAAAAACACCAACCAGGTCTGTGTGTGTCTGTGCTGCATGAACCTGCAGCTGCACATGAGCAGACGGGGGTCTGAGGCTGGTTCCCATGGTAACCACCTCACACAGGTAATGCTGTTACTATATTGGGTCCATAAACGTCCTTAACACTGTCCTACTTTTCTCACAGCAGTAAAACTGGAGCGCACGCTGGAACTGACTCCAGCTCAACACAAGCTCTATCAAGGCACCTAGTGCAGCAGCGGCGGCGAAGACGACGACGATGATGATGATGAAGCCAATGAAGACCATGACGACGATGAAGCCAACGAAGACCATGACAACGATGAAGCCAACGAAGATGACGACGAAGCCAACGAAGATGATGAAGCCAACAAAGCCAACAATGAAGCCAACGAAGACGATGACAACGAAGCCAATGAAGACGACGACAACGATGAAGCCAACAAAGATGATGACGAAGCCAACGAAGACAATGATGAAGTCAACGAAGACGACAATGAAGCCAATGAAGACGACGACGACGAAGCCAATGAAGACGACGACGACAATGAAGCCAACGAAGATGATGACAAAGCCAATGAAGACAATGATGAAGCCAACGAAGACGACGATGAAGCCAATGAAGATGACAACAATAACAGAGCCAACAGAAACAACGACGATGCCAGCGAAGACAATGATGAAGCCAATGACGACGATGAAGCCAACGAAGAAGATGACGAAGACGACGAAGACAACGAATACAACGATGAAGCCAACGACGACGACGACAATGAAGTCAACGAAGACAAGAACGATGACGAAGCCAACGGAAACACCGACGACGCCAATGAAGACAATGATGAAGCCGACGACGACGACAATGAAGCCAACAAAGACGATGGCAATGATGAAGCCAATGTAGACAATGACATCGATGAAGCCAACGAAGACGATGATGAAGCCAACGAAGACGACTATGACAACGATGAAGCCAACGAAGACAACGACAATGATGAAGCCAACAAAGATGACAACGATGAAGCCAACGAAGACGATGACGATGAAGCCAACGAAGATGGCTACAACAACAATGAAGCCAACGAAGACGACTACAACAACAATGAAGCCAACAAAGACGACAATGATGAAGCCAACGAAGATGACAATGAAGCCAATGAAGACGACTATGACAACGATGAAGGCAATGAAGATGACGACGAGGACGATGAAGCCAACGACGACGACAAAGCCACCGAAGACAACGCAATGACAACTGAGCTGATGACAACAAAGAAGACATAACGATGACATTGTGTCTTCTTTGTCTTCATCATCATCTTTGTTGTCATCTTCATCATCGTCGTTATTGAGGTCTTTGTTGTGATTGTCTTCATCATCTTCGTCATCATCTTTGTCATCATCGTCTTTGTTGTCTTTGTTGTTGTCATCTTTGTCGTCGTCTTTGTCATCTTTGTTGTTGTTGTCTTTGTTGTCATCGTCATCATTGTCGTCTTTGTTGTCTTTGTCGTGGTCGTCTTTGTTGTCATCATCGTTGTCGTCTTCATCTTTGTCGTTATCTTTGTCTTTGTCTTCATCGTCTTTGTCTTCTTCATTGTCTTCGTTGTTGTTGTCTTCATCGTCATCATGGTCTTTTCATCTTTGTGCTTGTCTTCATTTCCTCCAAACATCTTCTCTGACTGAACTACTGATCGGATTCATTTCATATTTTAAATCTTCCTCGTCTACAAAGTTTGGTCACAGTTTTGAGAAAATTTAATTTGTTAATTTTTTATGAATTTTTTAAATATGAAAAATGTGCCTGTCCTTCTAATGGTCCATATTTTGATGGTTTGTAATGTAAATAGAAAAGGAAGTCAAATGTGGACTTCCTGTTAGTGGAACAGGACCAGATCCAAGCCTTAGGGCTGATGAAAACTCTGACGTGGATCTACATGTGAGGACTGGACCTCAGCAGACACATGACAACGAACAGCCCATGTGTTTGATTGGATGAGTGGGTGGGTGTAGGCGGGGCCGGGCTCACCTTCATCAGGTCCCGGTGATGTTCCAGGACGCTGCAGGTGGTCTGCCAGGTGTCCTGGTAACACTCCCAAGGGTCCACCCTGGACACCCACAACCACAAACAAACAGGCGTCACACATTAAAGCCATAAAACTGGAACTGGATCAAATCCAACGGCACTGACCTGATCCAGTCTGAGGACTGGACGGCGAGCTGGCACATGGTGAGGCGATGTCTGCTGGACACCAGACCCTGGACACACAAAGCCGTCAGTCCAACATTGACCCATACTGACCTTATACTGACCGCACACTGACCCCACACTGATCCACACTGACCCATACTGACCCATACTGACCCCATACTGACTCCATACTGACCCCAGACTGACCCCATACTGACCCCACACTGACCGTACACTGACCCCATACTGACCCCACACTGACTCTACACTGACCCATACTGACCCCATACTGACCCCACACTGACCCTACACTGACCCATACTGACCCCATACTGACTCCACACTGACCCATACTGACCCCATACTGACCCCACACTGACCCTACACTGACCCATACTGACCCCATACTGACCCCACACTGACCCATACTGACTCCATACTGACCCCACACTGACCCCATACTGACCCCATACTGGCCCCATACTGACCCATACTGACCCCATACTGACCCCACACTCACCCGTACTGACCCATACAGACCCCACACTGACCCCATACTGACCCCCTGCACCACTAAAGGGTACAGTCCAAAAAATGACACAGGATATTAACATCAGTGATGTTAGACTCATGTAGTTCAGGTTCCACGTTCAGACCCAGATGATCTAAAGTGGATCAGAACGGGTCAAATAAGAACAGAATAACCTGTGAATAACGACAAATACAAACTCAAAAACTAAAATTACATGATGAAAGCATTTCCATCTAAAGTTTGACCATGTCCATGTTTTCCAGTGTGAGGCAGGAGCGCCTGAACGCACCACGGTCTACATGTTCTCCTTCGTTCTCATGGATGTTTTAGTGACGTTGATGTTGTCATAGATCACTGGTTCTGTGGTTGGAATCAGTCTGTAATGGGTCGCTCTGTCTGTACCTGGTGTGTTTTCATTTTTATCTGTTCTGATGAATATGAGCTGACGGTTGATCAGGTCCTGATGGGACCGGGTCTGCGTTCCTGTTCCTCTCATTTATTATTCATGTTGTGTGTTTCACAGCTAAAGTAGGACAAGAGCTTCATTAATTCCATCTGGAACCAGGAGGAAAACAACGGCAACGCACTCAGATCCAGGACCCCAGACCCAGGACTCCTTCACCCACCCCAGACCCAGGACTCCTTCACCCACCCCAGATCCAGGATCCCTTCACCCACCCCAGATCCAGGACCCCTTCACCCACCCCAGACCCAGGACTCCTTCACCCACCCCAGACCCAGGACTCCTTCACCCACCTCAGATCCAGGACCCCTTCACCCACCCCAGATCCAGGACCCCTTCACCCACCCCAGATCCAGGACCCCTTCATCCACCTCAGATCCAGGACCCAGTGGATTCCATTCAAGTTAAGGATTATATGAAAAGGTGAAACAAACAGCAAAAATGAAAGTAACAGAACGGATTAAAAATATGTAAATAACAACAACAACCGTGGCAAAGCGTAAATAAACATGTACAGTTGTATTTTTGTGGTTGTTTCAGTTGTTTGTCACTTTCACATATTTACTATTTTTTCACCAATTCAATAATCACCCCATCAGGGTCCAGATGGGAGATACCCCCAAAGGTGATCCAGAACAAACAGGCCCAGATCCTGGTGGACTTCCAGATCCACACTGAACAGATGGTGATGTCCACTCATCCTGACATAGTGGAGGAGGAGAACCATCAGAAGACAGTGATAGAGATAGATGGAGCAACATCAGAAAGAAAGAACAGGAGAAGATAGAGAAAGACCAGGAACTGAAAGAGGAGAACAGCGGGACCAGTAGTGATGAGGGGTACTAAGGGCATATATATATATATATATATATATATATATATGCACTTACAGGTTTTCCATACGAGTCGTGGACAGGGGAGATGATTCCTCCAATCACAATGAATCGTCCTGTTTTGTGCAGATATTCTCTGGCTTTTTCTGCAACAAAGTAACAGAAGGAAACACATGAGAGGTGACACACCCACCAAACCACACCCACTGAACCCACCAATCCCCACTCGCCAAACCACACCCGCCAAACCACAAAACCACACCCACCAATTTCAGGAAATGTTGATACTGGCACAAGGAACAAATGATTAAATTTTGGTGGTGATTGGGGGGGGGGCACTGATCTGCGTTGGCGGAGGTCTGCGCACTCTGAGTGCTTTTCTAGTTTGATCTGTTTTTTCAGCTGATTTTTCAGCTGATTTTTCAGCTGTTTTTTCATCTGTTTTTCAGCTGTTTTCTGGCTGTTTTTCATCTGTTTTTCATCTATTTTTTCCTGTCTTTCATCTGTTTTTCATCTGTTTTTCCATGTGTCTCCATGTGTTTTTTCATCTGTTTTCTGGCTGTTTTTCATCTGTTTACAGGCTGTTTTTTCATCTGTTTTTCAGCAGTTTTTCAGCTGTTTTCTGGCTGTTTTTCATCTGTTTTTTCCTCTGTCTTTCCTCTGTTTTTCATCTGTTTTTCCATATGTTTTCCATGTGTTTTTTCATCTGTTTTCTGGCTGTTTTTCATCAGTTTTTCATCTGTTTTTTCATCTGTTTTCAGGCTGTTTTTTCATCTGTTTTTCAGCTGTTTTCTGGCTGTTTTTCATCTATTTTTTCCTGTCTTTCATCAGTTTTTCATCTGTTTTTCATCTATTTTTTCCTGTCTTTCATCTGTTTTTCAGCTGATTTTTCATCTGTTTTTTCATCTGTTTTCTGGCTGTTTTTCATCTGTTTACAGGCTGTTTTTTCATCTGTTTTTCAGCAGTTTTTCAGCTGTTTTCTGGCTGTTTTTCATCTATTTTTTCCTGTCTTTCATCTGTTTTTTCCTGTCTTTCATCTGTTTTTCAGCTGTTTTTCCATCTGTTTTTCCATGTGTTTTTTCATCTGTTTTCTGGCTGTTTTTCATCAGTTTTTCATCTGTTTTTCAGCTGTTTTTTCATCTGTTTTTTCATCTGTTTTCTGGCTGTTTTTCATCTGTTTTTCATCTGTGTACAGGCTGTTTTTTCATCTGTTTTTCAGCAGTTTTTCAGCTGTTTTCTGGCTGTTTTTCATCTATTTTTTCCTGTCTTTCATCTGTTTTTCATCTGTTTTTCAGCTGTTTTTCCATGAGTTTTCCATGTGTTTTTTCATCTGTTTTCCATGTGTTTTTTCATCCATTTTTCATCTGTTTTTCATCTGTTTTCCGGCTGTTTCCCAGTGATCGGCCATGACATGTTTACTATGGATGGACTTGAACTGAACACAACACACCTCAAAAACCAGTGAAACCACTTTAAAGCCTTAAAACCAGGCCAATCCAACACATGTTCAGATGTTCAGACCTGATGATTGAGTCTGATTATTTCTGTAGCGACTGAGTTTCATTTAACCAACTCATCAAAACTATTGGCTGTAGAAAAGGGGCGGTCTTCTAATTATTGGTGAATAAGTTCATCAGTGGAATGGAGTCGAAGGTCACACTCATAAAAACAAACATGATCTGACTTTTATTATGGTGGGAATGACATAGAGCTAAAATATGTGTGGGATGTATCAGTGAAGTGAGTGTGGGCGGGGCTGGGGGGCTGGGTCATGTATCAGTACCATCCTGATGTCATGTGATCCACCTGTCATGGATGAGATTAGAGGAACTGAGGTCTGGTTGAACCACCAGGTCCGATGAAGGATCACATTCACACCTCAGATCTGGAGACCGGAACAGACCAGAACCACTGGTATCAGATCCAGAACCAGGGCCGCGACCCAGACCCTCCAGGGCAAACACAGATGAACCTCCAGCAGCTCACATTAAGTCACATGACTGGTCAGGATCCAGGTCTGGATGTGGACCATATAGACCATCAGGACCTTCTGGACCATCAGGACTGGTTGGACCATCAGGGCCATCTGAACCTTAGGGCCCATCAGGACCGTCAGGACCACGTAAATACGAACTCTGCAATAAATCGAACAGTGGACTGAACGGGTTTACAGATTATCGTATTTCTGCAGTGACAGTAAACGCATCCCATCTGATTATGGATGGAAACGCAGTTCATGATGCCTTTACGGACCCGTGATGAACATGGGAAAACTACATAAACATACCCGGGCCTTAAAGGGTTAAAAACCACACATCGTTAATAATAAAACACTGTGAAATAAAGAATGAACGAACCCATTAAATCCATCAAACCCGAACCTATGGGATCGGATTCGGGACCGGGTTCGGGTCCAGGTTCTGCGGTGGATTTGGTTTCGTTCTGACGAAACCTGTCCCATCGTCTGTTGTTTCTCTGAACAATCAGCTGATGTTCTGTGATGACGCAGGACTGGACCCGCAGCGGTTCTGGATCCGGTCCAGATGCGGGTCCTGACTGTGGGTTTTGACATCACGCCTGTTTCTGACCGAATCGGATCCCTGAGGTTCTGAGGAGGGTCGGGTTCGTGGATTTCTGGGCTGCGCCACACGCCCCGCACGGCCTGGGGGAACGTGAAGGCGGAAGGGTCCGGCCCTACCCGGGTTCGGGGTCCGGTTTAGCGGGTTGGATCAGATGTGATGGTTGTGTTTTTGATCATCAGGAGCCGTCGCCCATTTCAGCACCAGCCGCCGGACAGCGACACGGACCCGGACCCCCGTTAGACCCAGGCCCAGATGCGGTCGTTGGGTCGGTGCTGGTCGGGTACACCACCCCGGACGCCCGCCACCCCCCACCCCACCACCACCACCTCTACCCCGCGGCCCATCCGGACTCACCGAACATATGGATGTGTCCTTTGGTGATGGGGTTGAAGCTGCCGCAGGACAGAAGGATCACGTGGGTTTTGGTGGATTCTGTCATGGTGGGTCTGCGTAGTCCCGGTCCGGTCCGGTCCCGGTGCCGTGTGGGTCTGTGTTTGTCTGCAGAGAGAGGGAGGCGGCTCGGTGAGAGTCTGAGAGTCTGCGGCAGGAGGAGGAGGGGGAGGGGGAGGGGGAGGGGCCTTAAAGAGACAGAACCCTGGTCAGAGGAACCGGATCAACGGAACCGGATGAACGGAACCGGATCAAAGACAGAACCCAGATCTGGAGAACCGGATCAGAGGACACAGAACCCTGATCAGAAGAACCAGATCAAAGGAACCGGATCAAAGGACAGAACCAAGATCTGGGGAAACGGATCAGAAGACACAGAACCTGGATCAGGTCTTGGGTTCTGGAAGATGACATAGATCAGGGATGTCCAATTCTGGTCCTCCAGATCTACTATTCTTCATGTTTTAAATGTCTCCCTCTTCCAACACCTGATTCAAATGATGAGCCTGTCATCAAGCCCTGCAGAAGAGACTGTCAGGTGGAAGAGGAAATAATAATAATAATAATAATAATAATAATAATAATAATAATAATAATAATAATAATGGATTGGATTTTATATAGTGCTTTTCTAGACACCCAGAGCACTTTACATTATTGATCCATTATTCATTCGCTCTCACATTCTCCCTCTGGTGGTGGTAAACTACACCTGTATCCACAGTTGCCCTGGGGCAGACTGACAGAAGTGTGGCTGCCAATCTGTGCCTACGGCCCCTCTGACCACCACCAAACGTTCATATGCATTCATACACCAGTGTGAGTGGCACTGGAGGCAAGGAGGGTGAAGTGTCCAAGGACAAAACAGATTGACTAGGATGGAGTGGGATTCGAACCACCAACCCTTTGGATAATGGACAACCCGCTGTACCACCTGAGCCATGGCCGCCCCAAACATCTAAACATACAGGACCGTAGCTCTGGAGGACCAGGACTGGACACCCCTGACACAGATGAAGCTGTTCATTGTTTTCTGTTCATTTTCAGTTCCTTTTGTTAGTTTTGGTTGAATTTGTTACTGAAATAAAACCAGTGGATAAACAGAATCATTGCACATTTTTCTTTTGTCCAATAAAACACTTCTGGTCCAAACCGACACTCTGTCCACTGACAGATCACCACGGTTTCACCATGAGTTCAACCTGAAAGAACAAAAACCCACCCAGGAGTGACCTCACAACCCCCCAGGGACATGCCCCCCAGTTTGACAAACTCTTGTGAAACAGTAACTACTGAACTAGGACATGACGGACAGTCACATACACTAATGGATGATGTCGTTTGCATCCTGTTCCTTTAAACCTCACATTAAACCACTACTTTAACATGTGAAACTTTGACAAATTATAAATGAAAGTTTCTAACACATGTCAACAAAACGTGTCCCAATATTCTTATGTGCCATTTCAAAGGTATCAGTTAAATTAGAAGAAAAGTCCTAAGAGGGTTCCATAAAGACAGAAAATAAGGACAAATACAGGAAAGAAAACACATGAAGAAGTGGTTCTGATTATTACAAAACGTACAAACGTGTGTTTTCAGAGAAATATTTACAACAGTATATGAAAGTGGGATGGACATGGAGAGACAGGAGGAAGACAGGGTGGACAGTCCACTGGTCCACGAAGACACAGGAAGACACAACAGAGACTGTTCCTCCTCAGGAAGCTCCGCCAGACCCACCTACCCTGACCCAGAGGACAGGAAGGACCTGCAGAGGACAGGAGGGACCCAAAGAGGACAGAAAAGAGCTGCAGAGGACAGGAAGGACCTGCAGAGGACAGGAGGGACCCAAAGAGGACAGAAAAGACCTGCAGAGGACAGGAAGGACCCAAAGAGGACAGGAAAGACCTGCAGGGGAAAGGAGGGACCTGCAGAGGACAGGAGGGACCCAAAGAGAACAGGAAAGACCTGCAGAGGACAGGAAGGAGGACAGGAGATATCTGCACAGGACAGGAAGGACCTGCAGAGGACAGGAAGGACCTGCAGGGGACAGGAGGGACCCAAAGAGGACAGGAAAGACCTGCAGGGGACAGGAAGGACCTGCAGAGGACAGGAAAGACCTGCAGGGGACAGGAGGGACCCAAAGAGGACAGGAAAGACCTGCAGGGAACAGGAAGGACCTGCAGAGGACAGGAGGGACCTGCAGAGGACAGGAAAGACCTGCAGGGGACAGGAGGGACCCAAAGAGGACAGGAAAGACCTGCAGGGGACAGGAGGGACCCAAAGAGGACAGGAGGGACCCAAAGAGGACAGGAAGGACCTGCAGGGGACAGGAGGGACCCAAAGAGGACAGGAAGGACCTGCAGGGGACAGGAGGGACCCAAAGAGGACAGAAAAGACCTGCAGAGGACAGGAGAGACCCAAAGAGGACAGGAGGGACCCAAAGAGGACAGAAAAGACCTGCAGAGGACAGGAGGGACCTGCACAGGACAGGAAAGACCTCCTATATTACTTGTATATATTCTATATTTCCTGTATATAGCCTAAATTACCTGTATATAACATATATTGCCTTTATATGTTCTGTATTACCTGTATATATCCTGTATTACCTGTATATATCCTGTATTACCTGTATATATCCTGCATTGCCTGTATATATCCTATATTGCCTGTATATATCCTGTATTACCTGTATATATCCTGCATTACCTGTATATATCCTATATTGCCTGTATATATCCTGTACTACCTGTATATATCCTATATTGCCTGTATATATCCTATATTGCCTGTATATATCCTATATTGCCTGTATATAGCCTATATTACCTGTATATATCCTATATTGCCTGTATATATCCTGTACTACCTGTATATATCCTATATTGCCTGTATATATCCTATATTACCTGTATATATCCTGTATTGCCTGTATATATCCTATATTACCTGTATATATTCTATATTTCCTGTATATAGCCGAAATTACCTGTATATAACATATATTGCCTTTATATGTTCTGTATTACCTGTATATATCCTGTATTACCTGTATATATCCTGCATTGCCTGTATATATCCTATATTGCCTGTATATATCCTGTATTACCTGTATATATCCTGCATTACCTGTATATATCCTATACTGCCTGTATATATCCTGTATTACCTGTATATATCCTATATTGCTTGTATATATATCCTGTATAACCTGTATATATCCTATCTTGCCTGTATATATCCTGTATTACCTGTATATATCCTATATTGCCTGTATATAGCCTGTATTACGTGTATATATCCTATATTGCCTGTATATATCCTATATTGCCTGTATATAGCCTGTATTACCTGTATATATTCTATATTACCTGTATATATCCTATATTACCTGTATATATCCTATATTGCCTGTATATAGCCTGTATTACCTGTATATATCCTATATTGCCTGTATATATCCTATATTGCCTATATATATCCTATATTGCCTGTATATATCCCATATTGCCTGTATATAGCCTGTATTACCTGTATATATCCTATATTGCCTGTATATATCCTATATTGCCTGTATATATCCTATATTGCCTGTATATCCTGTACTACCCGTATATATCCTATATTACCTGTATATATCCTATATTGCCTGTATATATCCTATATTGCCTGTGTATATCCTATATTAGCTGTATATATCCTATATTGCCTGTATATAGCCTGTATTACCTGTATATATCCTATATTACATGTATATATCCTATATTGCCTGTATATATCCTATATTGCCTGTATATAGCCTGTATTACCTGTATATATCCTATAATGCCTGTATATATCCTATATTGCCTGTATATATCCTATATTGCCTGTATATAGCCTATATTGCCTGTATATAGCCTATATTACCTGTATATATCCTATATTGCCTGTATATATCCTGTACTTGCCTATATATATCCTATATTGCCTGTATATAGCCTATATTGCCTGTATATAGCCTATATTACCTGTATATATCCTATATTGCCTATATATATCCTATATTGCCTATATATATCCTATATTGCCTGTATATAGCCTATATTAACTGTATATATCCTATATTGCCTGTATATATCCTATATTGCCTGTATATATCCTGTACTACCTGTATATAGCCTATATTGCCTGTATATATCCTATATTACCTGTATATATCCTATAATGCCTGTATATATCCTATATTGCCTGTATATATCCTATATTGCCTGTATATATCCTATATTGCTTGTATATATCCTATATTGCCTGTATATATCCTATATTGCCTGTATATAGCCTATATTGCCTGTATATATCCTATATTGCCTGTATATATCCTATATTGCCTGTATATATCCTATATTGCCTGTATATCCTGTACTACCCGTATATATCCTATATTACCTGTATATATCCTATATTGCCTGTATATATCCTATATTGCCTGTGTATATCCTATATTAGCTGTATATATCCTATATTGCCTGTATATAGCCTGTATTACCTGTATATATCCTATATTACATGTATATATCCTATATTGCCTGTATATATCCTATATTGCCTGTATATAGCCTGTATTACCTGTATATATCCTATAATGCCTGTATATATCCTATATTGCCTGTATATATCCTATATTGCCTGTATATAGCCTATATTGCCTGTATATAGCCTATATTACCTGTATATATCCTATATTGCCTGTATATATCCTGTACTTGCCTATATATATCCTATATTGCCTGTATATAGCCTATATTGCCTGTATATAGCCTATATTACCTGTATATATCCTATATTGCCTATATATATCCTATATTGCCTATATATATCCTATATTGCCTGTATATAGCCTATATTAACTGTATATATCCTATATTGCCTGTATATATCCTATATTGCCTGTATATATCCTGTACTACCTGTATATAGCCTATATTGCCTGTATATATCCTATATTACCTGTATATATCCTATAATGCCTGTATATATCCTATATTGCCTGTATATATCCTATATTGCCTGTATATATCCTATATTGCTTGTATATATCCTATATTGCCTGTATATATCCTATATTGCCTGTATATAGCCTATATTGCCTGTATATATCCTATATTGCCTGTATATATCCTATATTGCCTGTATATATCCTATATTGCCTGTATATATCCTGTACTACCTGTATATATCCTATAATGCCTGTATATAGCCTATATTGCCTGTATATATCCTATATTGCCTGTATATAGCCTATATTGCCTGTATATATGCTTATTTGTTGTACATATTCTCCTCCTTTTATCCATATTCTCCTCTTCCTCCTCCTCTTCCTCCTCCTCTTCCTCCTTCCTCCTCCTTCCTTCTCCTCCTCTTCCTCCTTCCTCCTCCTCTTCCTCCTCCTTCCTTCTCCTCCTCCTTCCTCCTCCTCGTCCTCCTTCCTCATCCTTCCTTCTCCTCCTCCTCTTCCTCCTCCTTCCTTCTCCTCCTCTTCCTCCTCCTCCTTCCTCCTCGTCCTCCTTCCTCCTCCTCGTCCTCCTTCCTTCTCCTCCTTCCTCCTCCTCCTCCCTCTTCCTCCTCCTCGTCCTTCTTCCTCCTCCTCGTCTTTCTTCCTCCTCTTCCTTCTCCTCCTCCCCCCTCCTCCTCCTTCTTCCTCCTCCTCCTCCTCCCTCCTCCTCCTCCTTCCTTCTCCTCCTTCCTCCTCCCTCTTCCTCCTCCTCGTCCTTCTTCCTCCTCCTCCTCCTCGTCTTTCTTCCTCCTCTTCCTTCTCCTCCTCCCACCTCCTCCTCCTTCTTCCTCCTCCTCCCTCCTCCTCCCGTCACTCAGGCCCTCTCTGGGTCAGACAGGAACAATATGGCGCCGGCAGAAGCGTTAGCTTGTGCACCAGTCGTTGTCTGATAGACTGGTGATCCGGCAGGATGAACCTCTGCGCCCAGTACTTACGGTGAGCTGTTTCGGGGTCCCGGGTGGCCTACTCGGGGCTATGGCTGTTGTCTGAATGCGCCGTTTGGAGGCAGCAGGTGGATTGTTTTGTTGGGCTGCTAATGCCACAGCTAGCCGTTATGGGACCACCCCCTTAGCACAGCGTTGGCGCTAGCTAGCATCATATATCAACAAACAGTCGATGCTTCCGCCTGCCGTCTCCTTCCACTCATGTACCCACACATTTGCCGTATATGACAGGGTCAGGGTGATTATAGAGGGGGCTGGGCTGTGTTTGTGTCCACTGAATGCTAGCTGTGTGTTTACCCGCCACACTCCAACGCGTTACTTGGTGTGTTATTGCTAACTAGCGTAGCATGCTAGCAGCCGCGTCTGTCTACGTATGTCAGCTAACATCGGCAGCTGATGCTCTGTGACAGGTTGGATGTGTTTGGGTCTGTATTGGCTTTAAGTAAATGGTCAGAACGGGACTAGGTGTGTGTAAATGCTTATCCCTCTGTAAACTTGTCAAGGGTAGTGTCGGGGTTTAGCTAGCTATTCAGCGGCTCTGTGCCGGAGGTTCAGTTGTGACACATAGTGGATCCAGGTGTTAGTCTGAGCCCGTTATGACATCAGACATGAGCTGTGGCCGGAGTCCCGTGTGCACTCATGGTGTTTGTGTGTTGTGTGTGCTGTTGTGTCTAACGTCCTGCTCTCCTCTGTTTACATCCGAGCAGACAGGCAGAGGCCCTGAAGGCGGACATGACAGGTAGGTCTGCGCAGTCACACAGGTGGGACGGGTCACGTGACCGCCCACCTCACGGCGGCATGTATGTTCTGTACACCACACCTGTGTATGTACCGGTGGATTTATCAACAGCATGTGTCAGGGGAGCTGAGGTGAAACCAGAACTCTAAGAAAGCATCACGTGAGGTTCCTGGACAGGTGGAGATTGCACACCTGGACAGGTGGAGCTTCAGGTTGTGACAGAACAGACAGGGTGTTTCACTAAGACAGTGTCAGCTGAAGCTTCCTTCAGCATTGGCTGCTGGATAATAATAACTAGAAAGAGAGCACAGACCTCTGCCAAGGCAGATCAGTGCCCCCCCCCCCATCACCACAAAAATTTAATCATTTGTTCTTTGTGCCAGTATCAACATTTCCTGAGATTTTCATCTAAATCCATCCATAACTTTTTGAGTTATCTTGCACATGGATAGACAGACAGACAGACAAACAAACAAACCAGTGCTGACAAAAACATAACCTCCTTGGCGGAGGTAATAATAATAATAATAATAATAATAACTAGACTGAGCTGAGGATTCTGGCTGTGAATGTTGATTCCACTTCCACATTAATCATCTGTGAGTTTGACTGTAGATGTTTATACAGCAGTTATCCAGTTTCACACGTGCATAATGTCTTTTAAGGTGACATTCTATAGATGTAGCCATTGTGCTGCAAACTGTTTTTCTTCTTATTGCTACAATTAATAATAAATCTGTGTTTAGACCAGGGGTGTCAAACTCATTTTAGTTCAGGGGCCACATTCAGCCAAATTTGATCTCCAGCGGGCCGGACCAATAAAATAATAGCATAAAAGCCTATAAATAATGACAACTCCAAATTTTTTAGTGCAAAAAAATAACATTAAATGATGAAACTATTTCTATCCAAAACAAAAAAGATGTGAATAACTGAAAAAACCCTGAAATTTCTGAAGAAAAGTAAGCACAATTTGATCAATATTATGCCTCAACTTATGATTTATACATGTGCATTACGGCTCAGATCTACAAAGATACTAAACAGGCAGAATATTGTTAAAATTACACTTATTTTTCTTTAGACATTTCAGGTTGTTCATATTCGTTCAGGTTATTGACATTTTATTATTAAAAAATATCAGAATTTAATGTTCTTGACAATAAATCAAAGAGAAAAAATTAGTGTTGCCATTATTTAGAGGCAAAATATCATGATTTTTCTCAAATTAAACCAAGAAGAACGTTTGGGACTCATTACTTCTCGGTTTTTATGCTGTTATTTTTGAGTTTGATGCCCTTGACTGTTAATATCTTCAGGGTAATTTTTGCGTTTTGCACTTTGTAAATTCATCCCGCGGGCCAGATTGGATCCTTTGGCGGGCCAGATTTGGCCCCCGGGCTGCATGTTTGACACCTGTGCTTTAGACGGTCTACTACTAGTCTGAGTCAGAATACATGACAGTTGTACTTCACATGAACATTTCTGACCAAAATGTCTCACTTTCTCTTTATTCTATAACTGTTTATTTACAAATTTGTGATGAACATCAGACAAAATTTATGTTTTCAACCAAACTAATTTGACCAGTAGCTGTAAAGTCCAACAGTATCTGTTCATTGAACGCAGTACTCATAGTAGTGAGTATTCCAGTTGGACTTGTCCTGTGTGTCCATGTGTCCTACAGTTTTACAACCTGCTGCATGTTCTGCTCATATATTTCAGTTCAGGACCAGTTCACACCAGAATCTGATATGGGTCACATTTAAGACTGAGTCCAGACCATCCACAGTAGGAGGACTGGTCCAAACAGAACCATGGCTGGGTTTGTGTGTGTTGGACCCGGTACTGAGGCTGTCATCACAACAAAACAAACATGGATTCAAAACTAACTTGACCAGATGTAGATGATTGAAATGAGACAGACATGCAGAGACAGGTCCATCTGCAGCTTGTTGGACCATGTCCACTGTCTGCTTTAGTTTCCATCAGGGTTAAGAATCAGACAAATATCTGAATGTGTCCAGAGCTGCAACTGTCATTCCATGAATTATCAACAATGAAATATTATAGCTGCAGCTATCAATTAGTTTGCAATCGATTTAATCTATCAGTTATTTTCCTCAGTTCAGTATAATCAAACAATTATTTGAATTGATGAAAAAATGTTAAAAATGTGAAAGAACAACCACAAAAATATAAAAGTGTATATATAAAAATATCTATGGAAATAACCCCAATCCCATCAGTCTGCAGTCTGTATATAAACGTCCACCTTTAACCCTTACTGACCCAAACGTCCACCTTTAACCCTTAAAGACCTAAACGTCCACCTTTAACCCTTACAGACCCAAACATCCACCTTTAACCCTTAAAGACCTAAACGTCCACCTTTAACCCTTAAAGACCTAAACGTCCACCTTTAACCCTTACAGACCCAAACGTCCACCTTTAACCCTTACAGACCCAAACGTCCACCTTTAACCCTTAAAGACCTAAACGTCCACCTTTAACCCTTAAAGACCTAAACGTCCACCTTTAACCCTTAAAGACCTAAACGTCCACCTTTAACCCTTACAGACCCAAACGTCCACCTTTAACCCTTACAGACCCAAACGTCCACCTTTTACCCTTAAAGACCTAAACGTCCACCTTTAACCCTTAAGACCTAAACGTCCACCTTTAACCCTTAAAGACCTAAACGTCCACCTTTAACCCTTACAGACCCAAACGTCCACCTTTAACCCTTACAGACCCAAACGTCCACCTTTAACCCTTAAAGACCTAAACGTCCACCTTTAACCCTTAAAGACCTAAACGTCCACCTTTAACCCTTAAAGACCTAAACGTCCACCTTTAACCCTTAAAGACCTAAACGTCCACCTTTAACCCTTACAGACCCAAACGTCCACCTTTTACCCTTAAAGACCTAAACGTCCACCTTTAACCCTTAAAGACCTAAACGTCCACCTTTAACCCTTACAGACCCAAACATCCACCTTTAACCCTTACAGACCCAAACATCCACCTTTAATCCTTAAAGACCCAAACATCCACCTTTAACCCTTACAGACCCAAACATCCACCTTTAACCCTTACAGACCCAAACATCCACCTTTAACCCTTACAGACCCAAACGTCCTCCTTTAACCTAAACCATCTACTGATCTAAACTGTTTAATTCCTGTTGATCCACTAATCCTATCAATTCATGTCAGTAATTGGTGTCAAATACAGTTCTTCATCTTTTCATGGTCATCAGATATGACCATATTTGGACATTCAGAGGCTCCGTAGTTACCGTGGAAACACTGTCTTCTTCTCCAACATTGATTCACCAGTAAAACCCGTGGAGTTGGATCAATGCCAGTGGATGGACACACTGGGTTTATGTTCAGTTAATGACAGGTTGGACTGAAAAAGACACTGTTCATTCAGTTTTCTCTGTTTTTAATATAATGACCTTTGACTTTACTCTGAGTTTTAATGAACTTCTATATGATCAGTGAATTAAATATAGGAAATACTGGATTTACACTGAAAAATGCAAAATACAGATGATAGTATTAGAATAGATGGTGATAAATGACTCAATAAAGGTAAAATATAGAGAACAATTCATTTGAGAACTAGCATTAAAGTACTACTGGGTCTATATGGGTTAAGACAACGAACCTTCCATTCAGGACATTTGTAACTGAGTAATTGTTTTAATTGATTCGACCTGATTAGTGGTTCGATCTCTAATTAAAGTAAAGTTTGTTCAATGTGAAAATGTTCTGGTTTCCTCCGTTCTCTGTCAGTGAACTGAACATCATGAGTGTTTACCTCATCAGAGTGTTTAGAGTTTCCTGCTGGTTTTAGACTCAGTCTCTGAATATGCCGCTGCTTGTGCTGGGTTTCAGATTCGAAGCTGGGGGCAGCAGAGGTGTGGACGTCTCGGCAGGCCCTGCAGGACCTGTACCAGAAGATGCTGGTCACAGACCTGGAGTACGCCCTGGACAAGAAGGTGGAGCAAGACCTGTAAGCACCGCCTCCTCCTTTAACACATGACAGGGCAAAGTTTCACTCCTCAGGCGCCGTGTGACTCGGACATGATCCCGGTACCAGGCCATAGTCTACCCCTAGTCCAGACTAAACCTGGGGTTTACCCTGGCCATAGTCTACCCCCGGTCCAGACTAAACCTGGGGTTAACCCAGGCCATAGTCTACCCCCAGTCCAGACTAAACCTGGGGTTAACCCAGGCCATAGTCTACCCCCAGTCCAGACTAAACCTGGGGTTAACCCAGGCCATAGTCTACCCCCAGTCCAGACTAAACCTGGGGTTAACCCAGGCCATAGTCTACCCCCAGTCCAGACTAAACCTGCGGTTCAGTGTCATGTTTTCAAGGTCTGAAAATGCTTGAATTTTAGTTAAAGTGCTTTAAGTGTCTGAAAATGTTTGTTATTCTAACTCTGTGATTTATGGATGTGCTTTTAATATTAACTCAGGCCAAAGCTACGGACACAGAGGTGATACATTTAGAAAAATAAAACCACATTCCCAGGTGTTCTCAGGTCGACTCAGCTCCATTTTTATCTTCATCTTTGTCTTCCCTTTATTTGGATAAAACTGTGTTCTTCTGTAATTTTGAAACTTTTTGCTTTTATGAAACATAATTTTAGATGTTTATACTTAATACAATGTACATTATTGTGATAAAAAGTGAATAAATAATCCTGAGTACATGTGTTCCTGTAGATAAGGTCAAAAAGACCCTTAAAAGTATATGAACCCTGAAAACTGCACCATCATTCAACAGCTACAGTATGTGTTGGCACCTGATCCAGGACCTGATCTGGTCTCTTCTGGTTTTATGCAGGTGGAACCATGCCTTTAAGAACCAGATCACCACGCTACAGAGCCAGGCCAAGAACCGAGCCAACCCGAACCGCAGTGAGGTCCAGGCCAACCTGTCGCTGTTTCTGGAGGCTGCCAGTGGCTTCTACACACAGGTCAGGAACCAGCCTGGACCTGCTGGAATGGGTTTGAATCCACTCAGATGACTGACACTGAGGTGGAAACACAAAGCACAGATTACCAGGAATTCTTCATTATTTTTTTTACCAACATTTTTTTTTATTGTTGTCACAACAAACCAAAGAGACCACAGTGACATGTGTTGAACAAACTAATCAAACCCCCCCCCCCCCAGTTTATGTCATTTGTTGGTTGGGGAGCAGGTTAGTAAATTATGCTCTACTAGTGCATTGACCTGTGGGGAATCTCGGGTTCTAGATGTGGTAGTTTGTATGCTGACCTTTGGGAACAGATCTTCCACCTCCTGGACTTCATTGTTGTCAGTACTGAGGGTAGGATGTGAAAAGGTTTTAAAAAAAAAAAAAAATCCACATCCCAACCCTAAGGGGGCAACATCCTAGGTCCCCAGCACCGATATTTGTTTATACATGCTGTACCACATTTGTCCAGCAGTCACCGCCAAACATCACGACCCCAACAACATTACCTCATTGTTCTAAGTGTAGGCAATGTGATTCTGGCCATAGCAACGTGACTGTCAGGATATTCTATTAAAAATGACTGATATCTGCCAAAATATTGGTCCTATCAACTGACTATTTTCACTAGTCTGTTCACTGAATACAAAAATGCACAAGTATGACAAACTGCAGCAGTCAGCTGTGTATGGACACACACACACACACACACAGACAGTCCACTTCCCTTTCAAAATATAGATTTTAATTCATTTTATGGGAAAAAAATACCTTTGTTTTGAAATGAACACCACAGTTTTAGTACATCTTATTTTTTATATCTATATATTTTTTTACCAGTTTTATCATCCACTGTGTGCCCATCAGTCTGTGGACCCGTTGAATCCAGGTGTTTCTGTTCTAACAGGGGTCTGGGATCCAAAACAATAAGGACTAATGTCAGAATATAGTTTTATATTATGGGATAGATATCAGTGCGTTGGTTTGTTTGGGTTAAATTATTATCTTTGTTTCCAAAATGACTCACAGATGGTTTTAATCTCATTTATATCAACATTGATTTTTTTTTTTTTTTTTAATTATCCATGACTCTGATTTTAAATTTTCTTCCTCTAAATGTCTCTAATATTTTTCCTGCTCTGACTGTAAGTAATAATTTCCTTCTACTTTCATCACATCTGACTGAGGAAGAAAAATCTACCATTAAACTACAGTGAAATATTGATGTTCCTGTGTCTGATCAGAATTAACAGGACCTCTTACAGCCGTAGACATGATGTGTCCACATATTTATGTCCATAAAGTTTATGCTTCAATCTACAAATCTGTGTTGATTCTTTTTAATCTGTCACATGTTTCGAATATAAACCCTATCTAAACAGCTGTGGTGCTAAGGCTGTTTGAATCTGTGGAACCAGGAGTTCTTTTACCACATAACGAAGTGTTCCTGTGTGTGCGTGTGCAGCTGCTGCAGGAGCTGTGCACCGTGTTCAACGTGGACCTGCCGTGTCGTGTCAAGTCGTCTCAGCTCGGCATCATCAGCAATAAACAGAGCAGCGGCGGCGCCATCGTCACGCCTCAGCCCAGCTCCTGCTCCTACATCTGCCAGCACTGCCTCGTCCACCTGGGAGACATTGGTGAGTCTGCCCCTGCCCCCCACACTGACCCCGACCACAACTCCCATAATGTACTGCAGGCCTGACTGTCGTCTGTGTATGTGTGTGTTTCAGCACGTTACCGGAACCAGACCAGCCAGGCGGAGTCGTACTACCGCCATGCCGCTCAGCTGGTGCCGTCAAACGGTGAGTTGGATGGAGGTGTGGTGTTTGAACACACATCGTTCGCATCGTAGCAAAATTGTATTTGTAAAAGTCATATTTTTGGCCAAACAGTGATATGTGTGTTGGGGATGCACCAATGCCGATACCAGCATCAGGTATGGGTCCGACACTGAGGGCAATACTCAGGGTGACGTTCATCACCTCATAGTGCAGCAGGTACGCGGCGGAGGAGGAGTAACGTCAGCGGTGTGGAGGTTTTTCAAAATCAACCGCAATGACAAAAGTAAAGCTGACTGACAGTTCTGTCGAGGGGAGGGGCCAAAACTAGCTTGTTCAACACTAGCAATCTGATCAAACATCTGAAGAACCAACACGACGCTGAGGTCACGGAGTTTGCTAATGCTAACAGCGGGAAACAGACACAGTCAACTTTACAGCAAAGGCTGGAGAAGAGAGAGAGAATGTCCAAAGACGGACAACACCAGAGGCTCTGACCCATGTGACCACTGTGGACCACCAGCCTGTGTCTGTCCATGATAATAGGGGCTGTCCACGTCTTCTCAGTGGACAGCAGCCCAGATATAATTTATAATATGAAATACAATAATTTAGTGAAACATATGTCAGTGCCGTGTTTAACAAAAACATGTGGTTGAATGTCAGTATTTGTTACAGTCGGACTGGAATGACAATAAAGCAAAAGTAACTAAGAACTGTAATGGGATTATTAAGTACTCATATAGTACTCGGTATCGGCAAGTAATCAAATGTAAGCACTTGTACTTGATCTGGGAAAATGTGGTGTGGGCGCATCCCTAATATGTGTACCTGTAGTCTCCTGCCGCTGCTGCTTATATTCACCAGCTGAAGTTTAAATACAACCACAGTCAGTTTAAATGAGCCCATAAATGTGGACGGAGGGGTTTTCTAATGGATGGAATCAGGTTCTGTGTGGAGATGCTTTTAAGGACCATCGTTGTAATACTTTTAGTACCTTTAAAATAGGGCTGCTCAATTATAGAAAAAAATAATCGCGATTATTTTAGCAATAATTGAAATCACGATTATTAAAAACGATTTGTTAACCTTAAAGTTGTGCATTTTTTTCTTGCAAAACAATGTAAATAAAATATGCTCGTTAAACATAATAAAGCTTTTAAACACTAAAACAAAGTATGTTCACTTTAGTGCGAAACAAAAAAAATCTTTGAATGCAAATAAGTATTCTGTAAATTCAAGTATGTTTCCTTTTGTAAACAAATAGTGCACTGGAATTAAACTGCTATAGACTTGCCATAGAACTGTAGCAATACAAAAAAAAAACTCACGTAAAGTGCAAATTATAAATTCAAGTATGTTCAATGTCGTATGAAACATGGTAAATTATATATATATTCAGGTGCGTGCCGTGAGGTTTCAGTGAAGGCCTTCTGTATACATCAGCCATGTATAGAATACGCACATTGTGCACTACAACGCAACAACCATGCGCCACACAGAAAACCAACATTAAGCCACAGTGTCACACCACACATCCAACAATACGCAACATTAAGTAAATACTACAAAAGGCTACTCTGAGCAAGTGTTTCCATACAGTTGAATTTGATTTGCCTTTTTTTGTTTACCAAGCACTTCTGCTGCGGTTCTCCTGCCATTTTTCAAGACCGCTAGGTGCAGCTTTCCTGGTGGGGTGGACCTGCCGGCTAGCTGGCAGCTGTAGCTTAGAGGGGGGTGGGGCGGAGCAGCTTATGGTAGCTTGCATGCGCGTGAATTAAAACAACTCAAAATTAATAATGTTTTTTTTCTCGATGACATACTTTTTGTAATTGTTGAGTGTAATAATCGAAATCGTAATTGAATTTCGATTAATTGCACAGCCCTACTTTAAAATATCGGTGGTATTTCTGTATATTTTTAGTTTGGTGTTATATGTATGGCTTTAGAATGGTCCCACAGGGTGCGAAGGCAGGATAATTTTTCCAAAGCTGAGGTGTGTAACTGACCATCCCATGAGTATGTGTCCGCTGTCGACCCTCTGTTGGGTTCAGGGCTTGGGGTTAGGTTTAGGGGTTAGGGTTCAGGGTTGGGGTCTGCAGAGGCAGGTCTAATGGGATGACGTGCCATCCTGTGTCCGTGCAGGTCAGCCCTACAACCAGCTGGCCATCCTGGCCTCGTCCAAAGGAGACCACCTCACCACCATCTTCTACTACTGCCGCAGCATCGCCGTCAAGTTCCCCTTCCCGGCAGCCTCCACCAACCTGCAGAAGGCGCTGTCCAAGGCCCTGGAGAGGTGAGTGTGGTCCCACAGCACCCATGTGACAGGAACCTGGGTTCAGGTGGGCTTTTGGAGCAGGAAATGAAAGTCTTCTGTGTTTTTACCATATGACCCACGTCCAAACTCTGATCCCAGATCTAATGGACCAACTGCATCCATTAGATCATCCATGACTGACTGCGTTTACACCACAATTAACATCCAATAAATGTCATCAATCAGGTCATTACAATAATCAGATGATGATGCGTTTACTGTCCCTTCAGAAATCGGATAATCCATAAAACCTGGTTTAGTTGTTTCAGTCCATTATTGGATTTATTTCACAGTTCGTTCATAAGTAGTGTGCGTAGAATCCAACATCCTATTCTTGTTGTCTACGTTCTTTTGTTTTCTATAATTTAATAGTTTTTCCACATGTTCAGATGTAAAACTAAATCAGATTAACCTGTGTACAGGCATGTGTGTTAATCTGATTGATTCTAATCAGATTACTGCTGTTATCTGATCAAACAGATCAGACTGTTTACAGGATCAATAATAATCAGATACTGATCAGAGTAATAGTGTAAACGTGGTCAGTGAGATGTTGAGGTACAAGTTAAGATGGTCCTGCTCGTTATTGATAATGGATGTCATGTGTTTCTGACGTCTTTCCTCCTCCTCTTCCTCCTGTCTCTGATGTCTTTCTTCTCCTCTTCCTCCTGTCTCTGATGTCCTCGTCCTCCTCCTGTCTCTGATGTCCTCCTCTTCCTCCTGTCTCTGATGTCCTCCTCTTCCTCCTGTCTCTGCAGCCGTGACGAGGTGAAAACCAAGTGGAGTGTCTCAGATTTCATCAAGGCCTTTATCAAGTTTCATGGTCACGTGTATCTGAGTAAGAGCGTGGACAAACTGGACGCCCTGAGGGAGAAGCTGGAGGAGCAGTTCCAGGTGAGCCTTTGCCTCCGGAACCCGGGGTCGGGCCGCAGTATGGCGTGTCGGGTTCTGACCAGACCTGTGCTGTGTTTGTACAGAGGCTGATCCTGCAGAAAGCCTTCAGCTCACAGCAGCTCGTCCACATCACCGTCATCAACCTGTTTGAGCTCCATCACCTGAGGGACCTGACGGCCGACGGCGGAGAGCAGAGCTACAGCGGCGAGCAGCAGATCAGCTGGTTCCAGCTGCTGGGCCTCTTCAGTAAGAACCAGAGTAGAACTAGGGAAGAACTAGAGCACAACCAGAGGAGAACT
This sequence comes from Sphaeramia orbicularis, assembly GCF_902148855.1. Taxonomy (NCBI): domain Eukaryota; kingdom Metazoa; phylum Chordata; class Actinopteri; order Kurtiformes; family Apogonidae; genus Sphaeramia; species Sphaeramia orbicularis. Next base: position 55,096,672 of record NC_043973.1, on the reverse strand, counting down.
AGAGCAGAACCAGAGTAGAACCAAAGTAGAGCCAGAGCAGAACCAGAGTAGAACCAGAGAAGAACCAGAGTAGAACTTACTCTGGCTCTACTCTGGTCTACTCTGGTTGTGCTCTGGTTCTACTTTGGGTCTACTCTGGTTCTGCTCCAGTTCTACTCTGGTTCTACTCTGGTTCTGCTCCGGTTCTGCTCTGGCTCCAGTTTGGTTCAACTCTGGTTCTGCTCCGGTTCTGCTCTAGTTCTCCTCTGGTTCCACTCTGGTTCTGCTCTGGTTGTGCTCCAGTTCTACTCTAGTTCTACTCTGGTGGAACGAACCAGAGGAGAAGTAGAGCAGAACCAGAGTAGAACCAAAGTAGAGCCAGAGTACAGTTCTACTCTAGTTCTACTCTGGTGGAACGAACCAGAGGAGAAGTAGAGCAGAACCAGAGTAGAACCAAAGTAGAGCCAGAGTAGAACCAGAGTGGAACCGGAGCAGAACCAGAGTGGAACCAGAGGAGAACTAGAGCAGAACCAGAGCTGAACCAAAGTAGAACCAGAGTAGAACTGGAGCAGAACCAGAGTAGAACCAAAGTAGAACCAGAGCAGAGCCAGAGTAGAACCAAGAAAGGCCTTGTCCAGAGATCAGCAGCACACACCATGAAAGGATACAGGTTTAAAAGATATAATGATAAATTAAAACAAACAATAATTTTCCAACAGCAGAAAAGTTTGACAGTTTTTGTGCAATTTAATACAATTTTAAAGTACGTATTTATTTGAGGCCACAACAATTTAGAAAGGTTGGAGTGACATGAGATCAGGTATTTACTGCTCCGATTGAAGGGTACGTATATGAGGGAACCACAGGTATGAGGGAACCATAGGTATGAGGGAACCATAAATGTTGTCCATTTTTCATGGGTGTAATACTGATGTAACGCTGTCCTTGTGTCCTCAGTGTCCTTCCTGGGTGTCATGTGCAGCAGAGCTCTGCTCAATAAGACTCGTGGGGAGGAGATCATGGGGGAGTGTCCTCTGCCGGCCATCAAAGTGTCCCTGGACTGGCTCCGCCTCCGACCCAGCGTCTTCCACGAGGCCGCTGTGGACCAGAGGCAGCAGTAAGTCCTCGTGGTGCTTGAACTGTCTGCCTTTTGTTGACTTGTGTGACCTTTAACCCTGTGTCTTGTCCCCATCAGCGTCTGGCCGTGGCTGGTGTCCATCCTGAACAGTTTCCAGCCCAAAGAGGATGACGTGTCCTGCTCGTCAGGTAGGATGGTCCTGCCCCTCATCCAACCCTGGCCCGTCTGTATTCTTAGCTCCGTGGTCGATACGGTCTCTGATTCCAGACGTGGTCAGGTTTCAGTGACTGGAGCACAGAAGGTCACTGGTCTGTTCAAACTGGAGTTTGACTGAACTGGACCCAAAACAGCAAAGACCAACGCTAAGTTAGAACACGGATGAATAGAACACAGATCATGTGTTCGATAATCAAAGGTTTTCAGACTTCGGTCTGTGACAGTTCAGGGTTCACATCTTTGTCCTGATCAGTTCACTTCCCCGTGTTGAGCTTCTGCTTTGATCTGAGGGTGCGTTTGTTTCACCCACAGCAACACCATTGCCAGAGGAATTTGAGCTGCAGGGGTTCTTGGCTCTGCGACCCGCATTGAGGTACTTACTCGGTTCTGATCCACTCGGTGTCTCTGGGGGTTTCTCTGTGCTCATGTCTGTTGTTTCTGTCTCTCAGGACTCTGGACTTCACTAAAGGACATCAGGGAATCCTGGTGGACCGAGACGGACTGCCTGTCCACACCCGGCACCAGAGGCTCATCAGTCTGGGGAAGTGGGTCGCCGACAACCAGCCGGGGTGATGTGAACTGACTCTTATTCGGTTTTCGTCATGTGATGCGTCTCTGCTGTGCTTTGACGGATTTCTGTCTGCAGGTTGATCCAGTGTCGGGTGAGTGAGGACAGCCTCCTCATCTTCATCACCGATATTCCAGAGCAGGCCATCGAGGAGCCTCATGAGAAGGAGGTGCCAGTGCTCCAGGAGTCGTCCAACGGCGAGCAGACGCCCAACGACGGAGGAAACTCTGGCCTGAAGTCGGTGCTGTCTGCAGGGAAGACGCAGAGCTCCTGGGCGGACGGCAGCGAGCGTCCTGTCGTCACCTTCAAGGAGAACATCAAACCGAGGGAACAGAGCCGCGAGGCCACGCGGAACCACCACCAGAAGGATGGAGCGAAGGAGCGCCGGGAGTTCGCCAAAGGGAACGGGGCTGCTGGGAAAGCAGAGCTGAAGAGGGATGGCAAGAGGAAGAGCGAGATGAAGAAAGCTGCGCATGAGAAGGTCACGGAGGCAGGAAAACAGGTACAGGTGCATGCTTGGATGTTGGTAAAGTGTTGTGGCATCAGTGGAGCTGATGACGCTTGTGTTGGTTCAGGTGAAGGCACAGACGGAGCTGAGGAAGACTCCAGTGTCTGAGGTGAAGAAGACTCCAGGGACTCAGACTCAAACCACCTCCACCTGCTCCTCCCAGTTCATCCCCATCCACCACCCAGGAGCCTTCCCCCCACTGCCCAGCAGACCCGGTACCTACTCAGACCCCCTGGCGGTGCCTCAGGAACCCCATCCTCAGTGGCCTCTTACATTTTCTCCCAAAACACCTACATTCACTTCCTGACTGTGTCCGTCTCTGATTGGTTGGTCCTCAGGTTTCCCTCCCTCGGCCTACGTGATCCCGCCCCCTGTGGCGTTCCCGGGGCTCCAGGTGAATCCAGGTTTCACCTTCTCCCCCGGAGTTTCTGTTCCCGGTCCGTTCCTCCAGCCGGCCGTCCACACTCAGGCCGGGACCCAGGTCCAGGCTGGGAAGCAGTCCCACATCCCCTACAGCCAGCAGAGGCCGTCCGGTCCAGGTCCAGGGACGGGTCCGGGGGCCTCGGGACAGGGCCCCTCACAGGCTCCGCAGCCCCAGGCCCAGACACCATCCCAGCAGGCCTTGCAGCAATCGGTGCAGCTGCAGGTGCAGGTGATGAACCAGCAGCAGCAGTCCCCCACGAAACCTGTCCAACAGGTCGGGATGGGCAAGAGTCCACCGCACCACCCAGGACTGCAGCAGGTCAGTCACATGACACAGGTCGGTCACATGACACAACATGTAGTTTATGGTGTGTTCCTGCAGAGGGCGCCTCAGGGCTCATCCTGGACTCTGTAGGTGTGTGTGGATTGTTGAGGGTAAAATAAGACAGAACAGTAGTTTAAAGTGCGCCCAGACCCCCCCCACCCCCACCCCCGCCCCATGACCATGTGTGACTCCCTGTGTTGGGTCTCAGTATATGCAGGTCCAGGACCAGCCGGCCTCCATGTGGAACCAGAGCCAGGGCGTCCTGCAGAAGCTGCCCCCGATGCAGATGCCCCCCCTGAAGCAGCAGTCTCAGCAGCAGCAGCAGGCCTTCTTCATGCCCCCCCAGGACCCCCTCAAACTGTACGAGCACCAGCTGCAGCCGGCTGCTATCGACAAGAAGATCAAGTACCACGACGTCAAGATGCAGGACTTCTACTGGGAGCCCACCTACCGCATGGGCGACGGCCTGCAGGGGATGGGAGACCGCATGAAGAGACCCCCACCTGGAGGCATCTGCCCCGACCAGGACGCCCCCCCCGGATCCCGGGGACCGCCGTTTGAGGTGAGTCCATCTGTAGACAGGTGTTCTCCTCTGGTTTTTGGGTTCCGTGGTTGAGTTCTGCGGAACCGGCCTCGGTCCAGGTCCTGAACGGTGCAGTCTAGACCAATCAGACTGGCACTTAGTTTGGTCATTTTTTAAAATTAATTTTGTTAGTTTTTATTCATTTTACTTTACATTTTACTGTATCTTATTTGTTTTTGTTCATTTTATTGCTTATTTTGTTTTATTATTATTTATATTATTATTTATTTTTTATATTGTTTATTATTTTTCTTCCATTTTGTTCAGTTTGTGGCTTATGTTCATGGTTGTTGTTGTTCTGTTGATTTTTTTTTTTTTTTCCATTTTATTCATCACTTTGGCTGTTTTGTTAATTTTGTCCTCATTTTAGCCCTTTTTTGCATGTTTTTTGCATTGCTTATTATTTTGTAAATATTTTTTTTTTTTTTTTGTCATTTTATTTATTTGTTAATATATGTCAATCCAGTGTGTCCATCCACTGTCATTGATTGATGGGGCTGGGTCTATTACCTGGGTTGATTAGTGTCCGCACGTGTGTTGATGGGGCTGGGTCTATTACCTGGGGTTATTAGCGTCTGTGTGTTGATGGGGCTGGGTCTATTACCTGGATTGATTAGTGTCCACACGTGTGTTGATGGGGCTGGTTCTATTACCTGGGGTTATTAGCGTCTACGTGTGTGTTGATAGGGCTGGGTCTGTTCCCTGGGTTTATTAGCATCCATGTGCGTTGCTGTTCCATCCTGATAGTGGTGACGGAGGAAACCCACAGCAGACGTGAACGGCGTCGACTGCTGTTTTTTGTTTTGTGATGTTGAACTGATCTGAGTTCAGACGTCTGTCGCTGTAACTTTCCTTCTTTCCACCTCTGTCTTACTGCCTGCCTTCTGTCTTTTCTTCTGTTTTTTTACCCCTCTCCTCCTCCTCCTCCTCCTTCCTCCTCCTCCTCTTCTTCTTCTTCTTGCTTCATCTCTCACTAGGACAACAAGAGCTCGCCTCTTCTACCTCCAGACCTGTTAAAAACTCTAGCAGATTTTGAGGAGGAGGAGGAGCTGGTCTTTACTAAGCCTCCTGATTTCTTCCAGGCCTTGGCTGGTCCTCTTAGCTCTGCTCCTGGACCAAACATATTTGTATGTAGCCCTGTCTTCCTCATCACCCCCCTACCCCCCATCCCCCCAGACCTAAAGCCTCCCTCTGCTGCTCTGCTCTACTTCATCACTTTGCATGTTCCATTTGCTTCCATTTCCCAGTACAGATGATGTACTTACCACCTGATCATCACCGGCTTCAGCAGGTCCTTCAACAGCTTTGAACTGAGTTAAGACGTAAAAATATCAGAGGAAATTAGTGGCAGAAATGAACAGTCTGTAAATTCTTAATCAGTCACAATACTTCATTAATCCCAGGAAATTACTGTGTTCCAGTCGCTCCATTAAGGTAGAATAAAAGTAGGAAAGAAGGTAAGAAGGAAGGAAAGAAATATTATCAATACAACAAATACAGTTGTGTGTGTGTATACATATATATACATATATGTATACACACACACACACCACATATACATATTAAAACACTCTTTTTTTTTTTTTTTTTTTTCCCCTCAAAATCTTTGCCAAAACACAATTAGAACAGCAGTTTGTACAGTGTTTTCTAGACGGTATTCAAAAAGTCTTTATTGTCCAAACACTAGATGCACAGAACATACAGAGAACTGAAATACTGTTCCTCTTTCACCTCGTTAACTCAGTTGGTAGAGCAACTCGTCCAATGACCTAAGGGTCGGCGGTTTGAATCCTAAACTGCTCCAGTAGGACCTGGCAGTGCCTTGCATGGTCACACCCACTGGTGTATGAGTGTGTGTGTGTGTGTGTGTGAATGGGTGAATGTGAGGCTGTGTAAAGCGCTTTGGGCACCATGAAGGTGTAGAAATGTACTATATTAATGCAGTCCATTTACCATTTGTTAATGCCATGCATTGAAAAAAAAGATGTAAAAATAGAATAAGAATAAATAAGTGGTATAGAATAAACTATAGCAGAATGTACTTGAAAAGCACTTGGAGAGCGCAGACCTCCGCCAAAACAGATGAGCCCCCCCCCCGATCACCGTTAAAATTAAATCATTTGCTCCTTGTGCCAGTATCAACATTTCCTGAAAATTTCATCAAAATCCATCCATAACTTTTTGAGTTATCTTGCTAACAGTCAAACAAACAAACAAACCCCAATGAAAACATAACCTCTGCTGTTCCTTGGCAGAGGTAATAATGTCCATGTGTTTTTACAGCAGCAGCAGTAGTTTAATACAGTAACGGTTATGAGATGAGTAATGGACCCAAACAGCAGCAGATATGACAGTAGTGGAATATTTATATTAACAGAGACAAAGTTTGAGAAAGAAGACAATATAAAGATTAAAAGGAATATATATAATTACGTGTGTACAAATATAGTGGTGTTCCACAGTATAATTATGTGATTATACAGTAGAACCCTCTGGCGTCCATGTGAACAAATCAAACACACTTTAACCTTCTGGTGTCCAGCTGAACATATCAAATACATGTTCCACTTCCTGTTATTAAAGGTCAGATTATTTTACAGTTGTTTTTTTTTTGGTCTGAAATCAGCAGTTGTTCATTTGTGTCTGATTGTTTAAATTCTGATCCATCAACTAAATCCATCCTGTAATAAACAGTGTTAAATTCCTACACTAACACCCTTCTACCAAGTGAGTACAAAATACACACTGACTCATTTAAGATTTAACATTTGACCTAGAACCAGAAATAATAATAATATGAACCAGTGTTGGTGTTAATCACTGACAGATGACAGAAGGAAAAAATAAAACATAAATAATAGAGCTTATATGTAGAATATTGAAAAAAATGTGTTTTTTGCATCAAAAATATGGTTTATTTCCATTATAAACATGTCATTTAAAGGGTTAAAATATGACAGTTATTGAGTATTTATTATTTTTGTTCATGGCTCAAGTTGATGAAATAGAAAAAACTGTGAAATTGTCATGTTGACGTGAGTACAGTGTCAGAGATCAAATGGTTAAACATGTCAAACATGAGGAACCAAGACAGAATTGGAACCATCCAAACCAGCATCTCTGACTGGAATGTGTTACTGTAGAAACCCTAGAGGTAGTGATGCAGCGCTGTTGAGGAAGGAGCTGCAGGTGCATCCTCCAGAGTCCAACCCCTTATGATGATTGACATGTCTGTAGCAGTACACTGAGGCGTGTGGTGTTGACGTGTGGCTGGTTTCGTGTCTCCAGCTGCCGAACCAGACCAGGATGGACAGCGGACCCGAGGTGGTGGCCCAGACGGCGTCTCTGCTGCCCATATCCGGCTTCCCCATGCAGGTCAGAGGTCACGCCTCATTCAGCCGCTCACCTGTAAACCCACAGCATGTGTTTGACACGCATCAGCTGACCATTAACCCTGTGGAGTAGCTCTGAGTCTGTCCTTAGAGTCCTCATTATTCAGCTGTTGAACTGATGTCATTCTGTTCAGCACAGCCTCAGCTCTGTGTGTGCTTTTACACACATTTATTTCATTTGACATGTTGTATTAACACTGAACCTAAAACCACACAAAAAACATCCAAGCCCAGTAGGAAAACGGTAGATTCTTCAGTTGCTGAACGAACCATTTTTACCCCTTGGCCAAGGGGTATTGTAATTGTTTTGTCGCATCTCTATCCATCTGTCTGTCTGTCTGTCTGTCCATTCATCGTCGTAATCCCATTCTCTGTTGAATTCATTCATATATCTGCTCCTCATTTCTCCTGTGTTTCCATCTGCAGCAGGAGAATATTGAACAGGTGACCTTTGACCTCCTGTTTCCAGGTCACATGTCCTTGTGCAGTTCTAATATCTGAGGACTTTCACATGTAAATATGGATGGAATCAGTTTGACACAAAGACAGTCTGTTGTCAATTATAGGGCAGTGCCTTTAACACAATCTAACACTAGATTGGACTGAAGGGGATTAAAAGTGACCAGACGTTATATTTATACCTTAGAACAGTGGTTCCCAACCTTTTTTGTCTCCTGACTCCATTTTAACATCACAAATTTCTGGTGAACCCAGACATATAAAACAGAGACTTTATTTTTTTTTTGGCTAAAATTAATTTGTTTTTGATCATGTAATTGTTTGCTATACCATGTTGCAAAAAAACATTAATTTCAGAGGACATTTAGTCTATATAATGTATATTATTGTGGACGGAGGCAGTAAATCCAGGTGTAGATTACTGCACAAAGTAAAAAATTCTTTTTTCCTTGGTCAGGATATGTACAGTCAGTCCAGCTTGTGTTTACAAGGCTGACAATTAATACTGAACAAACAAGAACTGAAACTATGAATTATGAAAGAGCTGCAGCATCTGAAACCGACCACAATGAACATTTGACAGATAAACAGAACCACAGTGCTTCATTTTCAGCTTCACAGTTTGTCATGTCTTTTAAGTATTGGGATTGTCTGTCAACTCACCATATATATTTTATTAGTAAGTTTTTATTTTTATTAGTTACTAGAAATTTCAGGTGACCCCATTTGAATTCCAGGCTACCCCACGTGGGGTCCCGACCCCAAGGTTGAAAAACACTGGGTTAGAATGAACATAGAAATAGAAAACTAAAATAAAATAAGCCAATGTCTACGTCCACAGTGCTGAGGTAGTAAATATGGGCATGTCTATGGATAGGACCAACACCACTGAATGGAAACCATGACGCCATTGGACCATGTGACCAGAAGAAGAAAACCCCAGATGGAACCTCCTGCACATGCTCAGTGCATTCTTCTGTGGTTTGAGTGTATCCTGCCATAGGCTCTGCCTGTGTTTGTGTACAGCGCCACATATAGGTGTGGCATACGTATGACACCATTTAACCCAGTTGGACCGGTTCCACCTGGACGCACATATTTATGGAAACCATACGAGTATGGAGCACAAACTGGTAGAATCCACTAGAGACAAATACTGGGAGCAGAGTGGTGTGGACGGAGTCTGGGGCACTGGTCCACTGTCCTGGTCCTGGACCCGGATAGACCCATGTGTGATGGTTCTGTCCACAGTACTGTGTCAGCAGGGGGACAGGTTACCAGTCTACAGAGGACAGAACCAGGACAGGACACTGATTGGACCTGAGGGACCGAGAAACATGACAAAGGTAGTCCAACAGGACTGAGGACAGACACAGGACAAAGGTAGTCCAACAGGACTGAGGACAGAGACACCAAGAAACAATAATGATAAATTCAGCAACTAATACAGTTAAATACAAGTCTCTACATGAAAATGCAGCCACTTCCTCTGGTGTTTGTTAGGAAAACTATATACAACTATTTAAAACAATAAAGAGCTGTCAGATGATTCCATCCATCTGATTGGTTGATGTATTGAACTTTACCACCAATAGGAAATGAGGTTCAACATGATGATAATATTGGTGTAAATTGTGTTAATCTTGTGCATTATGAGTCTAGTCCAGGGGTCAGCAACCCTGGTCCTAGAGAGCCACTATCCTGCATGTTTTAAATGTATCCCTCTTCCAACACACCTGATTCAAATGATAAGCCTCTCATCAAGCTCTGCAGAAGCCTGATAACGACTGTCAGGTGTGCTCAAAGAGGGAAACATCTAAAACATGCAGGATAGTGGCTCTCTAGGACCAGGGTTGCTGACCCCTGGTCTAGTCTGACTGTGTCTTTAACACTGCTGACTCAGTGAGCCTGTGTGTGTGCATACGTGGTCTTCAGTGGGTGTGTGAGTTGGATGTGATGGTGCGTTCAGGGACTCTGAAGGCTTAACCCTCTGTGTCCTGTCTGAGTTTTGGTCTCCCGTGTTCATTTGTGATTGGTTTCCTCTTGGTCTTCCTTCAGGAGTTCAACCAGACCAGTATCTTCAGTAAGGCCTACGGTAAAAACCTGCCGCCCAGCTCCAAGCCTGACGCTCCCATGATGCACCAGGAGCCGTCCCTCTACTCCCTGTTTGAGGGGACACCGTGGTCCCCCTCCCTCCCTGCCAGCTCAGGTACGACACACCTGTTGACATACACCGCCAAGTCTCAACGGCGAACTCTGATGCTTCAACCAGAACTCAAACGCATAAATACTGACATTTTCCACCTTTGAGTTGGAGGTTTAGTTGCAGATTTTCTCATTTGCTGCGTTGACTTTAAAGTTGAAACATCCAGACGTGTAGTTCTGACTCTGGATGGTTTCGTTATCGATCTCGTGTGGATTAGACCAGTGGTTCCCAATCTTTTTTGGCTTTTGACCCCATTTTAACATCACAAATTTCTGCTGACCCGAGACATTCAAAACAAAGGAGACTTTTTTTTGCTAAAATTAATTTATTTTGATCATGTAATAGTTTGCTGTCCTCTGTTTCAAATCCAGGTTAATTTTAGAGGACATTTAGTCTATATAATGTATATTATTGTGAACAGAGGCAGTAAAGCCAGGTGTAGATTACTGCACAAAGGGAGAATTGGATTTTCTTTGGTCAGGATATGTACAGTCAGTCCAGCTTGGATTTCCAAGGCTGACAATTAATACTGAACAAACAAGAACTCAAACTGTGAATTATGAAAGAACTGCAGCATCTGAAACTGACCACAATGAACATTTGACAGATAAACAGAACCACAGTGCTGCAGTTTCAGACTCACAGTTTGTCTGTTATGGATTGTGATCGTCTCTCTCAACTCACCATATATATTTTATTAGTAAGTTTTTATTTTTATTTTCATCAATTAATAGAAATTTCAGGCGACCCCATTTGAATTCCAGGCGACCCCACATAGTGTCCCAACCCCAAGGTTGAAAAACACTGGGTTAGAATGTTGTTGGGTTAAACTCTAAAGTATAAATGTGTTTGTTGACATGACCCTTGTGCCTGTGATTGACCCAAAGCTCCTCTAGGTTTGTAAAGGTGCAGTTAAAGGTGTGTTCCATGGTATCAGGTTCAGGTTTGTCCTTCTGTTGGTACACCGTTAGCCTTGAACCCACTCTGACTGTCTCTGCTCTCTGATTGGCAGACCACTCCACCCCGGCCAGCCAATCCCCTCACTCATCCAACCCCAGCAGCCTGCCGTCCTCCCCCCCTACTCACAACCACGGAGCCATGCCCTTCTCCAACTTTGGGCCCATTGGGACCCCGGACAGCCGGGACCGCAGGGTGGTGGACCGCTGGAAGGCCGACAAGACCGGTGAGTGAACACCTGGACCCACTGTCACCATCATCTGAGGTTTGGGCTGACCAGGACCAAGATCAGGACCAGGACCCTCACCCTAATGCTGACCCTAACCAAGACCCTGACCAAGACCCTAACCCTGACCTTAACCCCAACCCTGACCCTAACCCTGACCCTAATGCTAACATGAGGCTGCTGTTGTTTGTCAGGGGCGGTCAGCGGCTTCGGGTTGGACTACCTTCCGACTGCAGCCTCCTCTGCAGCTTCAGACACCAGCTGGCACCAGACCGGACCGACCGGCAGCTCCTGGACCAACCAGGAGTCCCCGATGGAGGAGTCGTCCTCCACTGTGCTGCTCGACAGCCTCAAGGTCCAGAACCCACCTGACACCACAGGGCTCGGATTATTCAGTAGTTGTGTTCCAGTCGTTAGTTCATGTTGTACGAAAAGACGGGAAGGGCGTGGTCAGGTCAAATTAGGATATGGATGCCAAACATGCAGCCTGTGGGCAAAACCGGCCACCAAAGGGTCCAGTCCCACCCAACAAAAGGTCCAATCCCACCCAACAAAAAGGTCCAATCCCTCCCAACAAAAGGTCCAATCCCCACCCAACAAATGGTTCAGTCCTGCCCGCCAAAGGGTCCAATCCCTCCCAACAATAGGTCTAATCCCAACCACCAAAGGGTTCAATCCCACTTGCCAAAATGTCCAGTCCCGCCTAACAAAGCGTCAAATCCCTCCCACCAAAGAGTCAAGTCCCTCCCATCAAAGGGTCCAATACCTCCTTCCAAAGGGTCAAATCCCTCCCACCAAATGGTCCAGTCCCTCCCTCCAAGGGGTCCAGTCCCTCCCACCAAAGGGTCCGGTCCCCTCCCACCAAAGGGTCCGGTCCCCTCCCACCAAAGGCTCCAGTCCCTCCCACCAAATAGGCCAGTCCTTCCTTGAGGTGCGTTTCACTGTAGATGTTAACAGTGAAGAACGTGGAGCTGGTTTTAGTTCAGGTCTTACATTCAGACCAGTATGATGTCTGGTAAAATAATAACATAACTTATAAATAATGACAACTATAAATGTTTCAGTATGTTTTAGTGCAAAAACATAATATTAAATTATGAAAATATTTACTTTTACAAACTGTCCTTAAACAGTAAAATGTAAATAACCATAACAAACTGAAGTAAATTCCATGTCATTTGATCCATATTCAACCTGTTCTTAAATGTTTTGTGTCTTTGTGGATCTGATGGGTGAAATGATCCCGTTGAGGCGTAATGCTGATAAAATTGCACTTAATGAAATGTAATTTTTTTCAGGTTATTTACATCTTTTTTATTTGGATAGTTGGTAAATGTAAACATAATTGAATGTTTTGAAGTTTTTTTGCGCTAAAACAAAGGGGAACATTTGTAGTTGTGTTTCTTTCTAGGTTCTTCTGTTTATTATTGTACTGGTTCTGATCCACTTCAGATGAAATTGGGCTGAATGTGGAACCTGAATTAAAATGGCTCTGACATCTTTGGGTTTGGACGTTTTAGACCCATTTCCACCACGATGCATCCAAAGGTTGTAAAATCTACCAGTTCCATCTGTGTATTATTACATTATCATCATTTTCACTGGAGTTTTTTTTAATACCACTAATAACATTTTGCTAATAATCCAGTAAGTTTTGACCATATTTGCTTTATTACATTTAAAATGGGCAAAATTGAGTATTAACTACAAATAAGGTCCAGTTTATTTCTATAGCACTTTTAAAATGACACAATGTCCCCAAAGTCCTGTACAGAGACATAGTTAAAATACCAGATACAACATGTGGACAAAAGTATGTGGACACATCCTGTCTCCAGCTGTCAGATGTCCTGTTCATGAGGATTGAACACATAAACATTAATATTTCACTGTAGTTTAATGGCAGAGTTTTCATCCTCAGTCAGATGTGATGACAGTAGATGGAAATTATTATTTACAGTCAGAGCAGGAAAAATATTACAGACATTTAGAGGAAGAACATTGAAAATCAGAGTCATGGAGAAAAAAAAACTAAAATCAGTGTTGATATAAATTCAGTCCAAACCATCTGTGAGTCATTTAAGAAACAAAGAGGAGAATTGAACCCAAACGAACCAATGCACTAATATCTGTCCCATAATATAAAACTATATTCTGACATTAGTCCTTATTGTTTTTGGTCCCAGACCCCTGTTAGAAAAGAAACACCTGGATTCAACGACTCCACAGACTGTCGGACACACAGTGGACGATAAAACTAGTGAAATTATATAGATATACAAGATAAAATTTCCTAAAACTGATCAACACAGATTCACAATAACAGGATAAACAGCATCTAAAACCACAACCAGACGATAAAACCAATGAAAGTCACACACTTGGGTTAAAAAAGAAGGGGACCGACACAGTTTCCCTGTGGAACCCCGTCCTTCACATCTCTGATAGTGTTTTTGGTGAGTGTGTGGTTCTAACCCGGTTCTGTGTGGTCCGTACAGTCCATCTGGTCAAGCTCCATGATGCAGCCAGGCCCGTCGGCGCTGGAGCAGCTCCTCCTGCAGCAGAAACAGAAGCAGCAGCGAGGTCATGGCGCCATGAACCCGCCCCACTGAACGCCGGCCGAGGCGGCGCTTTGAGTCCGGACGTCAACCGAAAACCACCACCAGGAGAGCGGAGGTAACAAATACAAAGTTTGACCAGCTCCAACTAAAATGGGAAATTAAACCGGCGAGAATCGGTGGAGGCTGGGGGAGGCGACACGACACGACCCCCCGACGAGGCTGAGACTCCAACCCCGCCCCCCTCGGCTGTCGAGGAGGGCCGACGCCCCTCCTGGGTCGGAGGGTGCCGGATCTTTCAACCGCGGTGCGTTAATGGGCGCCCACGACCACCGCCGGTTTTCCTTCAACCCGTGGAAATCTGAACTTTGAGGAACACAACCCCCTCACGCCACAGCCCCGCCCCCCCGCTTTAGGACAGACGCCACACGCCCACCTTTAAAAAAATACAAATAAAAAAGGCTCGGAGGTCTGCTCGGGTCAGACGGAGCGCCCGTTTTTAGCGTTTCCGTTGCCACAGACTAGGGCGAGGACAGTGTGGCGTCAACGTTCTGGGGGAGGTCAGGTGACGCAGCGGGGGAGGGGCCACATAACAGACTGGACTATCTGATCTCTCTTCATTTAAGACGGAGGAGGAGGAGGAGCTGATTGGTCGATGGAGACTGTGGGCGGCGGCTTTATAAATATATAAATACATATATATCACCGTAGTCTGACGCTCGCTGTCCGGCCGTTTGAAGGATGATGGGGATGATGGGAGCGTGTGTGGGCGGGGTCTGAGGCCATACCCCCCCCCCGTCCACCAGACGTAGGCTTAGCGTTAGTCAGAGATCACAGATATTTACAAACATACTGTACTTTGTGATTTGTTTGTAGCAGTTTTAGCTTCACGCCTTCCGAGGTGATCACAGGTATGTCTATTAGCTTCCTGCTTGAATATTTTTGGGGTGGGGGGAGGGGCATTTATGTGGGAGGGGAGGGGCTTCTGTTTTTTCTTTAAAGAAAACTGACGGTGTAACCTTCTCGATTTTTCTCCTGCTTTACTGTTCCGTTTGTTCCTGTTCTGCCTTTTTACTGGTTTCAGCAGCTCGCTGTCTGAGCTCTGATTGGCCGACCGCTGTACAGGTGAGCACATGCACAGGTGGGGCGGGGCGGGGCAGGGGGGCAGCGGTTTGCTCATTTTCCTGACCGATCACTACAGCAGCTCGAGGTTTTTTTTATTGGAGTCGATGCAGCTTTTATTTGATGTGAAGACGGTGAACTGAACTCAGGAAGCTGACCCCGCCCCCGCTAAGATGAAGGCCAATCATCACCCACCAGGACCATGGGCTGGTGTTTGTAGTTTCTGTGTTGCAGCCCTGAGTTTTGCCTGACAGGAGATGTGCAGTGTTCAGTATCTTTGTAGTGTTTCTTCTTCTTTCCGCACTGAAACAATCGGCAGCGCGCTGCTGGGCAATCGGATGTTTTTTAGTCGGAGCTGACGTCCTCTGGTGGAAACGAGGGTCAAGTGGTCGACACCCACCTGCAGGACGCCCCAGGAGGCGGAGTTTCTTTTCCTGATGGTCACTGTATTAAAGCCGACTTCAGAGAGACACGTCTATTTTCTGTGATTGTGCTTTTCATGTTGCATTTACAAAATGTATTTGAAAACTAATACTAATAAAAGGTAAAATATTACTGAATGTGACGACGGATTTGACCCAGTGTCCGAAGTTCCTGTTTGATGTTTGCCACGTGGATCTGAACCGCACCGGTCCTGGCAGCGGTCCAGGGGGAACCCCGGGGACCGGGATGGTACCTGACATTCCACTTGGTTTAGAGGTCTGGGGGGTTCCGGTCCCCGTGGTCCTGAGGGTTCCGGTCCTCGTGGTCCTGAGGGTTCCGGTCCTCGTGGTCCTGAGACGTCAGCTCGTGAGGCTTTTCATGTTTCTCTGTTGACTCTCAGCCTTTCAATAAACCTAACGATGTTCTCCCTTAAACTGAGTCTGTTTGATGGTTGACATTCGTCTAAATTATGTCTTAATCGTTGTTTTAATCGGGTTCATAACATGTTTTGTAGCTACAGAAGTGAATTCACCAGTAAATTCTTCACCACAGTCATGTCACCGTTCTGATTTCCACATGAATATTTCTCTACATTTAACATTTCCTCACTCATTTATCACCATTTCTAATAAATGATCGTCTGTACTTTATGTTTGAGTTTAAATGCTGTATTTTCTTATATTTAAGTCATTGATCGTGTAGATGTTCATTAAAGTTCAAGGGTTATTTGATCAAAACAGAGAAAACTAAAGAAAAAGTAACTTTTTCCACTAAAATATATCATTCATTAATAAAACTACCCTTTTACGCTGATGATCCTGTCACTTACAGTATGTTAGCGTTTGTTTGTGTCCGTTTCCTTTTGTATTAGTCGTATATTTAATGAATCCCTCACATTGACATTTTCTGAAACAGTGTAACTTGAGGTATTTCAGAACAGGGTTTATGTCCTTTTGAACGTAAACCCAGTGTGTCTGTCCACTGGCATTGGTCCGACTCCATGGGTTTTACTGGTGAATCTTCCAGTTTGTATGAAACCTGGACTTCATAGACATTCGTGGAGCGAGCATGTCTACGAAGTCCAGATTTCATAAGAATCTTTGTGACCTCGGCATTAGTGCTCTGAGACATTTGGTCTCAGAATATGAAAAAAAAACAAGTGTTTTTGGTCTGTTCGTCCATTTCTGACAGGTAGTAACTTTATTTTTTATTAGAGAACACAAAATCAATCGTTCTTTTTAAATTTGGTTTATCCTTGTTGATGCTGAAAAAGAAAAAGGCCTTGAAATTTACTTTCAATTCTGTTTTAAAACGAAAATCAAATGAACCTCTAGTTTTTTGCTTTGTTTCTGAAAATAAAACCCAGTTCCCCACAGATCCACGGACCATATTTGAATATTTATTTGACTGGTTCATGTGATTTTTGCTGCTGAACCTGTTTGATGTTCATGTCAGTGTTCCGTTCCGTCTGTTCGAACACACGTTTGTCCAGTTTGGGAACGTTTTCAGTCTCATTCTGAAAAAGAACAAGTTGAACAACTACAGTGTCTTCAACATGTCCAGGGTTCAATAGGGGCGGGGGGGCACAGGGATGAAAGGATCACGGGTAGACCCCCCACACATACACACACACATACACACAGTAAACGTCTGAAAGTACCTGTAGATACAAACGACTCGTATTTGAAACTGTTTGAATGGACTCCTGTTGGGTCAAAACACACTATTTGAAATCTCTCTGACGGGACATTTTAGAGAAATCTGACAGATTAGCTTTGATAAATGACCCATGTTTATACTTTTAAATTCATTTTTGCTTTAGTTGGACCATATGGGATTATTCAAAACAAGGAGATACTTTATATTGAAATAAATGTTGGAATGGGAATCAATCAAAGTTCTTTGTGACGGGACATTTGTGTGTTTAGACCCTGTGTTCATGTGTAGACGTTAAAGCACCAGCAGGTGGAGCCACTGGGATGTTAATGGAGAAGACACCAACACACGATCATCTGCAGGTGTTATCCAGGACTCAACTACAGGAGGACACTGACACTGGTATGGATGTGGGTTCTGCTGGACCAGGGGCCTCATGTACAAAGACTTGCGTGAATTTCATACATAAACCTGGCGAACGCCCAAATCCAGAAAAGTCCGAACGCACAAAAAAATCCAGATGAATAAAACTGCGTATGCCCGAGTCCAAGCACACTTCCCTAATACATCCCAATCAGCTGGAACTGAGCGCATATGTGGGCGTGGAGAGGGAGGAGTCAGGTACTCCAACATATGCACTCAATTCCAGCTGATTGGGATGAATAAAGGAAGTGTGCTTGGATACAGGCGTACACAGTTTTGTTCATCTGGATTTTTTTTTGTGCGTACAGACTTTTCTGGATTTCAGCGTATGCCAGGTTTACGTATGAAATCCACACAAGTCTTTATACATGAGGACCCAAGACCTTCTCTTCCAATCCACCACTGTGTAAATGTTAATAATAATAGTCATAATATTCATTCATTTTCTGAACCTGCTTTATCCTCACTAGGGTCACGGGGGTCGCTTGGAGCCTATCTCAGCTACATAGGGGCGAAGGCGGGGTTCACCCTGGACAAGTCGCCAGTTCATCGCAGGGCTGAACATATAGAGACAAACAATCACTCTCACATTCACACCTGTGGACAATTTAGATTAACCAATTAACCTATTAGTGCATGTGTTTGGATGGTGGGAGGAAGCCGGAGTACCCGGAGAGAACCCACGCAGACACGGGGAGAACATGCAAACTCCACACAGAAAGGTCCCACCCCCCGTTGACTGGTGTTGGAATCGAACCCAGGACCTTCTTGCTGTGAGGCACGAGTGCTAAATTAGCAATAATAATAATAATAATAATAATGGATTAGATTTCTATAGCGCTTTTTTGGTCACTCAAAGTGCTCTCCATTATTCATTCACTCTCGCATTCTCCCTCTGGTGGTGTTAAACTCCATGTGTATCCACACTCTGGTGGTGTTAAACTCCATGTGTATCCACACTCTGGTGGTGTTAAACTCCATGTGTATCCACACTCTGGTGGTGTTAAACTCCATGTGTATCCACAGCTGTTCTGGGGCAGACTGACAGAAGCGTGGCTGACGATCTGCGCCTACGGCCCCTCCCACCACCAAACATTCATACACCAGTGTGAGTGACACTGGAGACAAAGAGGGTGAAGTGTTTTGTCCAAGGACACAGCAGACTGACTAGACCAGAGCTGGATTTGAACCGCCAACCCTTCAGTTATTGGACTACCCGCTCTACCACCTGAACCATGGCACCACTAAATCCACACAAATGTTGGATGTAGAACTGAATGTGTTGATGAAACATCTGATGGTTTGTTGAAGGTCATCCAGTTGTGTTCGGTCCAAAGGTCAAAGGTCAACGTTTGCACTAACTGATCAGTCGTGAAAGGAAAATGGACCAATGATGTGACAGAAGATGTTGAGACCGTCTGTGAGGAGCCCCTAAACCTGCATGAACATCAGGGAACTGTGTCGAAGTTCAACAGTCACATGACCAGCAGCTGCCTGTCTACAGGCATGGGGAGTGGGGGTGGGGTCATGTGACCTCCGGTGGGTTCAGGTTCCCATCAGATAATAAACCACTGAGGGTTTGTGGGATCAAACCAAAACCACCTGGTTCTGCTGCTGCTTCGCTCCCATCCACGAACCGTTGAACAGTTTTTGTACGAGGCTTTTTCATCGTGTTCACGTTCCACAGTGACTCCAGTGAGTCTGAGACCTGAACAAAAACCTGCACAGGCCAGCAGGGCCACGGGAAAACCTGCAGAGGTCAGCAGGGCCACGGGAAAACCTGCAGAGGTCAGCAGGGACACGGAAAGACCTGCAGAGGCCAGCAGGGAAACAGACGCTTTAAGTAGGACCCAGATCTGCTCTGTCATTAGACTGGACTGGACTGGACTAGATTATATTAGACTAGACTGGACTAGACTAGATTAGACTGGACTAGACTAGATTCGATTATATTAGACTAGTTCAAGACTAGTCTAGTTTAAGACTAGATTATATTAGATTAGACCGGACTAGACCAGACTAGATTATATTAGACTGGACTAGACTAGATTATATTAGACTAGACTAGATAATACTGAATTAGATTAGATAAAACTGGACTAGACTAGACCAGACTAGATTATATTAGTCTGGACTGGACTGGACTAGACTAAATTATATTAGACTAGACTAGATAATACTAGATCACATTAGATAAGACTGGACTAGACTAGACCAGACTAGATTATATTAGTCTGGACTAGACTGGACTAGATAATATTAGACTAGATTATATTAGACTGGACTAGACTAGATTAGACTGGACTAGACAAGATTAGACTGGACTAGATTAGATTATACTAGACTAGATAATGAGACTAGACTAGACTCGACAAATACTAGATTAGACTAGACTAGATTAGACTAGACTAGATTGTATTAGACTGGACTAGACTACATTAGACTAGATAATATTAGACTAGACTAGATTAGACTAGACTGGAGTAGACTAGACTAGATTAGACTAGACCAGATTGTATTAGACTGGACTAGACTACATTAGACTAGATAATATTAGACTAGATTAGACTAGACTGGATTAGACTAGATAAAACTAGACTGGACCAGACTAGATTATATTAGACTGGACTAGACTAGATTGGATTAGACTAGGATAGACTAGATTATATTAGACTGAACTAGACTATATTATGTTAGACTGGATTTGACTAGATCATATTAGACTGGACTAGACTACATTAGATTATATTAGACTAGTTTAACACTAGATTAGATTAGATTAGACTAGACCAGGCTAGATTATATTCGACTAGACTAGATGTATTTGATTACATTAGACTAGACTGGATCAGACTAGATTATATTAGATTTAACTAGACTGGATAATTTTAGACTACACTGGATTAGACTAGACTAGATTATGTTAGATTGGACTAGACTAGATTGGACTAGACTAGATTATATTAGATTGGACTAGACTAGACTAGATTATATTAGATTAGACTAGACTAGATTATACTGGATTAGACGAGACTAGATTATATTAGACTAGACCAGACTAGACTAGATTAAATTAGGCTAGACTAGACTAGATTATATTAGACTGGACCAGACTAGATTATATTAGACTGGACTAGACTAGATTAGACCAGACTATGTTAGATTAGACTAGACTAGATTAGACTAGACTAGATTAAACTAGATTACATAGGGTTAGACTAGATTAGAGTAGATTAGTGTAGACCAGACTAGATTATATTAGACCGGACTACATTAGACGAGATAAAATTGTATTAGACTAGATTAAACTAGACTCCATTAGATTAGACTAGACTAGATTAGACTAGACTGGATTAAACTAGATTACATTAGGGTTAGACTAGATTAGAGTAGATTAGTCTAGACCAGACTAGATTATATTAGACCGGACTAGATTACACTAGATAAAATTGTATTAGACTAGATTAAACTATACTAGACTCCATTAGATTAGACTAGACTAGATTATATTAGATTAAATTACAGTAGATTAAACTACATTGTATTAGAATAGAATAGAATAGAATAGAATAGAATAGAATAGAATATATTAGTTTAGACTGGATTATTTTAGACTAGACAAGATTATATTAGACTAGAAAATATTCGACTGGATTATGTTAGATTAGACTAAATTTTATTAGACTGCACTAGACTAGACTGGATTATATTAGACTAGATAATATCAATATATAAAATAATATAAAATAATATAATATAAAATAATATAATATAATATAATATAATGTCTTAAATAACATGAATCAGGAAAAGGATTCTATGATGACGTCGACTTCATAAACTAAAACCAACAGTTAAAATAGTTACTGTAGTTAAAACAGTTAAAGTAGTTAATGTAGTTAAAATAGTTAAAGTACTTAAAACAGTTAAAATAGTTAAAGTATTTAAAACTGTTAAAGTAGTTAATGTAGTTAAAACAGTTCAAATAGTGAATGTAGTTAAAAAAGTTAAAGTAGTTAAAATAGTTAAAGTAGTTAAAACAGTTTAAATAGTTAAAGTATTTAAAACAGTTAAAGTAGTTAATGTAGTTAAAACAGTGAAAGAAGTTAAAACAGTTCAAGTAGTTAATGTAGTTAAAACAGTTCAAGTAGTTAATGTAGTTAAAACAGTTAAAGTAGTTAAAACAGTTAAAATAGTTAAAGTAGTTAAAACAGTTTAAATAGTTGAAGCATTTAAAACAGTTAAAGTAGTTAAAACAGTTAAAGCAGTTAAAACAGTTAAAGTAGTTAATGTAGTTTAAAAATTTAAAGTAGTTAAAACAGTTAAAATCGTTAAAGTAGTTAAAACAGTTAAAGTAGTTAAAGTATTTAAACAGTTAAAGTAGTTAATGTAGTTAAAACAGTTAAAGTACTTAAAACAGTTAAGATAGTTAAAGTAGTTAAAACAGTTTAAATAGTTAAAGTATTTAAAACAGTTAAAGTAGTTAATGTAGTTAAAACAGTTAAAACAGTTAAAGTAGTTAATGTAGTTAAAACAGTTAAAGTAGTTAACGTAGTTAAAACAGTTAAAATAGTTAAAGTATTTAAAACAGTTAAAGTAGTTAATGTAGTTAAAACATTTAAAGTAGTTAAAACAGTTAAAATAGTTAAAGTAGTTAAAACAGTTATAGTAGTTAAAACAGTTAAAGTAGTTAACACAGTTAAAGAAGTTAAAACAGTTGAAATAGTTAAAGTGTTTAAAACAGTTAAAGTAGTTAATGTGGTTAAAACTGTTAAAGTAGTTAATGTAGTTAAAACAGTTAAAGTAGTTAAAACAGTTAAACTAATTAAAATAGTTAAAGTAGTTAAAACAGTTTAAATAGTTAAAGTATTTAAAACAGTTACAGTAGTTAATGTAGTTAAAAAAGTTAAAGTAGTTAATGTAGTTAAAACAGTTAAAACAGTTAAAATAGTTAAAATAGTTAAAGTATTTAAAACAGTTAAAATAGTTAAAGTATTTAAAACAGTTAAAGTAGTTAATGTAGTTAAAACATTTAAAGTAGTTAAAACATTTAATGTAGTTAAAACAGTTAAAATAGTTAAAGTAGTTAAAACAGTTATAGTAGTTAAAACAGTTTAAATAGTTAAAGTATTTAAAACAGTTAAAGTAGTTAATGTAGTTAAAACAGTTAAAGTAGTTAAAACAGTTAAAACAGTTATAGTAGTTAAAGTAGTTAAAACAGTTAAAGCAGTTAAAACAGATAAAGTAGTTAAAACAGTTAAAGTAGTTAAAACAGTTAAAGCAGTTAAAACAGATAAAGTAATTAAAGTAGTTAAAACAGTGAAAGCAGTTAAAACAGATAAAGTAGTTAAAACAGTTAAAGCAGTTAAAACAGATAAAGTAGTTAAAGTAGTTAAAACAGTTAAAGGAGTTAAAACAGATAAAACAGTTAAAGCAGTTAAAACAGTTAAAACAGTTAAAGCAGTTAAAACAGTTAAAACAGTTAAAGCAGTTAAAACAGATAAAGTAGTTAAAACAGTTAAAGCAGTTAAAACAGATAAAGTAGTTAAAGTAGTTAAAACAGTTAAAGCGGTTAAAACAGATGAAGTAGTTAAAACAGTTAAAGCAGTTAAAACAGATAAAGTAGTTAAAGTAGTTAAAACAGTTTAAATAGTTGAAGCATTTAAAACAGTTAAAGTAGTTAAAACAGTTAAAGCAGTTAAAACAGTTAAAGTAGTTAATGTAGTTTAAAAATTTAAAGTAGTTAAAACAGTTAAAATCGTTAAAGTAGTTAAAACAGTTAAAGTAGTTAAAGTATTTAAACAGTTAAAGTAGTTAATGTAGTTAAAACAGTTAAAGTACTTAAAACAGTTAAGATAGTTAAAGTAGTTAAAACAGTTTAAATAGTTAAAGTATTTAAAACAGTTAAAGTAGTTAATGTAGTTAAAACAGTTAAAACAGTTAAAGTAGTTAATGTAGTTAAAACAGTTAAAGTAGTTAAAACAGTTAAAACAGTTAAAACAGTTATAGTAGTTAAAGTAGTTAAAACAGTTAAAGCAGTTAAAACAGATAAAGTAGTTAAAACAGTTAAAGTAGTTAAAACAGTTAAAGCAGTTAAAACAGATAAAGTAATTAAAGTAGTTAAAACAGTGAAAGCAGTTAAAACAGATAAAGTAGTTAAAACAGTTAAAGCAGTTAAAACAGATAAAGTAGTTAAAGTAGTTAAAACAGTTAAAGGAGTTAAAACAGATAAAACAGTTAAAGCAGTTAAAACAGTTAAAACAGTTAAAGCAGTTAAAACAGTTAAAACAGTTAAAGCAGTTAAAACAGATAAAGTAGTTAAAACAGTTAAAGCAGTTAAAACAGATAAAGTAGTTAAAGTAGTTAAAACAGTTAAAGCAGTTAAAACAGATGAAGTAGTTAAAACAGTTAAAGCAGTTAAAACAGATAAAGTAGTTAAAGTAGTTAAAACAGTTTAAATAGTTGAAGCATTTAAAACAGTTAAAGTAGTTAAAACAGTTAAAGCAGTTAAAACAGTTAAAGTAGTTAATGTAGTTTAAAAATTTAAAGTAGTTAAAACAGTTAAAATCGTTAAAGTAGTTAAAACAGTTAAAGTAGTTAAAGTATTTAAACAGTTAAAGTAGTTAATGTAGTTAAAACAGTTAAAGTACTTAAAACAGTTAAGATAGTTAAAGTAGTTAAAACAGTTTAAATAGTTAAAGTATTTAAAACAGTTAAAGTAGTTAATGTAGTTAAAACAGTTAAAACAGTTAAAGTAGTTAATGTAGTTAAAACATTTAAAGTAGTTAAAACAGTTAAAATAGTTAAAGTAGTTAAAACAGTTATAGTAGTTAAAACAGTTAAAGTAGTTAACACAGTTAAAGAAGTTAAAACAGTTGAAATAGTTAAAGTGTTTAAAACAGTTAAAGTAGTTAATGTGGTTAAAACTGTTAAAGTAGTTAATGTAGTTAAAACAGTTAAAGTAGTTAAAACAGTTAAACTAATTAAAATAGTTAAAGTAGTTAAAACAGTTTAAATAGTTAAAGTATTTAAAACAGTTACAGTAGTTAATGTAGTTAAAAAAGTTAAAGTAGTTAATGTAGTTAAAACAGTTAAAACAGTTAAAATAGTTAAAATAGTTAAAGTATTTAAAACAGTTAAAATAGTTAAAGTATTTAAAACAGTTAAAGTAGTTAATGTAGTTAAAACATTTAAAGTAGTTAAAACATTTAATGTAGTTAAAACAGTTAAAATAGTTAAAGTAGTTAAAACAGTTATAGTAGTTAAAACAGTTTAAATAGTTAAAGTATTTAAAACAGTTAAAGTAGTTAATGTAGTTAAAACAGTTAAAGTAGTTAAAACAGTTAAAACAGTTAAAACAGTTATAGTAGTTAAAGTAGTTAAAACAGTTAAAGCAGTTAAAACAGATAAAGTAGTTAAAACAGTTAAAGTAGTTAAAACAGTTAAAGCAGTTAAAACAGATAAAGTAATTAAAGTAGTTAAAACAGTGAAAGCAGTTAAAACAGATAAAGTAGTTAAAACAGTTAAAGCAGTTAAAACAGATAAAGTAGTTAAAGTAGTTAAAACAGTTAAAGGAGTTAAAACAGATAAAACAGTTAAAGCAGTTAAAACAGTTAAAACAGTTAAAGCAGTTAAAACAGTTAAAACAGTTAAAGCAGTTAAAACAGATAAAGTAGTTAAAACAGTTAAAGCAGTTAAAACAGATAAAGTAGTTAAAGTAGTTAAAACAGTTAAAGCAGTTAAAACAGATGAAGTAGTTAAAACAGTTAAAGCAGTTAAAACAGATAAAGTAGTTAAAGTAGTTAAAACAGTTAAAGCAGTTAAAACAGATAAAACAGTTAAAGCAGTTAAAACAGATAAAGTAGTTAAAGTAGTTAAAACAGTTAAAGTAGTTAAAGTAGTTAAAACAGTTAAAGTAGTTAAAGTAGTTAAAACAGATAAAGTAGTTAAAACAGTTAAAGCAGTTAAAACAGATAAAGCAGTTAAAGTAGTTAAAACAGATAAAGTAGTTAAAACAGATAAAGTAGTTAAAGTAGTTAAAACAGTTAAAGTAGTTAAAGTAGTTAAAACAGTTAAAGTAGTTAATGTAGTTCAGATAGTTAATGTAGTACATGTAGTTCAACTAGTTGAAGTAGTTAACCCTTTCATGCACACTGGTCACTACAGTGGACAGCTGTTCAAAAGTGTTCCCTTGTCTATTCATGGATTTTGTTGTTTTAGTTCCATATCAGCCAACACACTGGACACTTATGCATCATCCCATACACTGTAATTCAGACCATTACTGTAACTTTGCTGTTCTAGATAAACCTGATCTGCAGTAAGATGTTTGAGCGTAAAAAAAACTGCTAATTGTTATTAGACTGTAATTAACAGGGATTTTTTGCATATTATCTCCATGCAGGTATGTTAAAATGTGAGAAAACATCAGATTAGCAGCATTAAAAATGTTTTTATTTCATAGTTTTCACACAGTATATCAGTAAATACATGTTTCTTTGGTTGTAAAACTAAATGCATGGTGTCCAGCTGAGTGGACATTTTTGTAACTCCATAAAAATAGGCTAACAAAAATCAATAGAATTGTTATTTTTATGCCTAAAGAGGGATAAAAACACTCAGGAAAAAAATCGTGATTAAGGTTCTCATAATTCATGCATGAAAGGGTTAAAGTAGTAATTGTAGTTCATCTAGTTAAAGTGGTTAAACTACTTGACCTGGTTAAAGTGGTTCCGTTGTTTCGAGGCTGACCCATCTGCGTAGTGGGCGTCGTCCTCGTCTCAGTGTCACAGGTTTTTGTACGAGGCTTTTTCACCGTGCTCTGGGTGGGCTCACAGTGATTCAAAGTCCACACAGAGCTGAACAAAAACCTGCCGCCGCTGCAGATGCTGGATTACCACGGTTACCGTGGTTACTGTGTCCAAAGTTCAGGGTTAGAGGTCACATGACTGTCGGGTCAGAAGAACCGGACCAGAACCCCCGTCCCGTGGGCTCAGTCCACCTTCAGCAGCTGTAGACCTTCACAGCGGCCTGTCCCCGTCGGTGTCCCCGTGGCGTCCCCGTTGGCGTCCCCATGGCATCCCCTGGTCTGTCTGTGTCCTAGCTGTTGGACTGTGTGCCTTTGACCTTTGAACCCTGGCCGTGGAGGCGTGTGCAGGGGTTTCAGAGGCGCTTCCCTCCGGTTTTAGCCTCAGTTTCAGCCTGGGAGGTTTTTGTACGAGGCTGAAACACTGTGACGCTCTGCAGTTTGGAAACGCCATCAAGCTCACCGTGAAGCCCAAAGGTAAGAAAACAGCTTTAATGTCCACCAGGGTTAGACCCAGTTTTAGACTCAGCTTTAGGCTTTAACATGAGGGTTGGATTGAAGGGATGAGTTTAGTCTAAACCGACTTAGGCCAGTTGGATCCAGACGGAGTCCAAGGTTTATGCCTGGACGGACTGAGCCGACGAAAAGGCAAGAAAATACCACAAACAGGGTGAGTGGAAGCCTCCAGAATACTAAAGAATAGAATAAAATATTATCAAATAGAATAAAATACTGTCAAATAGAATAAAATGAACAATGGATCAATAATGTAAAGTGCTTTGGGTGTCTAGAAAAGCGCTATATAAAATCCAATCCATTATTATTATTATTATTATTATTATTATTATTATTATTATTATTATTATTAATAAAATACTATCAAATAGAATAAAATACCACAAACAGGGTGAACGGAAGCCTCCAGAATATTAAAGAATAGAATAAAATATTATCAAATAGAATAAAATACTGTCAAATAGAAAAAAAATACCACAAACAGGGTGAGTGGAAGCCTCCAAAATACTAACGAATAGAATAAAATACTGTCAAATAGAATAAAATGAACAATGGATCAATAATGTAAAGTGCTTTGGGTGTCTAGAAAAGCGCTATATAAAATCCAATCCATTATTATTATTATTATTATTATTATTATTATTATTATTATTATTATTATTATTATTAATAATAAAATACTATCAAATAAAATAAAATACCACAAACAGGGTGAATATAAGCCTCCAAAATGCTATAAAATAGAATAAAATACTATTAAAAAAAAAAAAAAAAAACACAGACAGTGTCAGTGGAAGCCTCCAAAATACGATCAAATAGAATGAAATAGTGTAAAATCTACTAAAATCCCATAAACTGGGCTCAGATAAATGCGTACTGTCAGACAAACTTAAACATAGTAGAGTGACATTAGAAAACAGAACAAGAAGAAACACTACAATAAAACAGAACAATATCTAAACACAAGTTATAAATGCTGTCAGATGGAAACCTCATAAGTCCATTTTTGGTCTGTTTTTTTTTTGTCATAAGACGATTCTATTGGTCAGTTTTCACATCGTCCTGATGGTTTTAGAAAACTTTAACCAATGAAAGGTGTTGAAAACGTCTTTAACTCTTTTCATTTATTTGGAATATTCACCGTTTTTCCACTGTCGTTTTGGACATAAGAGGTTTCCACCCGACAGCGACGACATGTACAAAAATATGTCAAAAAGTAAATCCACTGTAAAAAATGTCCTGCTAGAAATCAGCCTAATATTCCTAAATCTGGTCTAATTATCGTAAATTAAACCCAAAAAAATCTGTCAATGGATAAAAAAACAGTCTATCAACTAATACAACATAATCAAAACAGTCTATTAACTAAAAAAAAAACCCCACAATGATATCAGTCTATTAACTAAAAAAACATAATAAAAACAGCCTATTAACTAAAAAATCATAATAAAAACACTATTAACTAAAAAAACATAATAAAAACACTATCAACTAAAAAACATAATAAAAACACTCTATCAACTAAAAAAAAATATAATAAAAACAGTCTCAACTAAAAAAAACGTAATAAAAACAGTCTATCAACTAAAAAAATATATAATAAAAACAGTCTCAACTAAAAAAACGTAATAAAAACAGTCTATCAACTAAAAAAAAACAATAAAAACAGTCTCAACAAAAAAAAAGCATAATAAAAACACTCTGTCAACTAAAAAACATAATAAAAACAGTCTATCAACTAAAAAAACATAAAAACAGTCTCAACAAAAAAAACATAATAAAAACAGTCTATCAGCTAAAAAAAAACGTAATAAAAACAGTCTGTCAACTAAAAAAACACAATAAAAACAGTCTCAACTAAAAAAAAAAAAAAACATAATAAAAACAGTCTATCAGCTAAAAAAACATAATAAAAACAGTCTCAACAAAAAAAACATAAAAACAGTCTATCAACTAAAAAAACGTAATAAAAACAGTCTCAACAAAAAAAACACAATAAAAACAGTCTCAACTAAAAAAAAAAAAAAACATAATAAAAACAGTCTATCAGCTAAAAAAACATAATAAAAACAGTCTCAACAAAAAAAACATAAAAACAGTCTATCAACTAAAAAAACATAATAAAAACAGTCTATCAACTAAAAAAACATAATAAAAACAGTCTCAACAAAAAAAAACATAATAAAAACAGTCTATCAGCTAAAAAAACATAATAAAAACAGTCTCAACAAAAAAAACATAAAAACAGTCTATCAACTAAAAAAACATAATAAAAACAGTCTATCAGCTAAAAAAACATAATAAAAACAGTCTCAACAAAAAAAACGTAATAAAAACAGTATCAACTAAAAAAAACAATAAAAACAGTCTCAACTAAAAAAAAAAAAAAAACATAATAAAAACACTCTATCAACTAAAAAACATAATGAAAACAGTCTCAACTAAAAAAAACAATAAAAACAGTCTATCAGCTAAAAAAACATAATAAAAACAGTCTCAACAAAAAAAACATAAAAACAGTCTATCAACTAAAAAAACATAATAAAAACAGTCTCAACAAAAAAAAAAAACATAATAAAAACAGTCTATCAGCTAAAAAAACGTAATAAAAACAGTCTATCAACTAAAAAAAACAATAAAAACAGTCTCAACTAAAAAAAAAAAACCATAATAAAAACACTCTATCAACTGAAAAAATAATAAAAACAGTCTCAACTAAAAAAAGCATAATAAAAACACTCTATCAACTAAAAAACATAATGAAAAGTCTATCAACTTAAAAAACATAATAAAAACAGTCTCAACAAAAAAACATAATAAAAACAGTCTATCAACTAAAAAAATAATGAAAATTGTCTCAACAAAAAAAAAACATAATAAAAACATTCTATCAACTAAAAAAATAATAAAAACAGTCTCAACAAAAAAAAAAGCATAATAAAAACACTCTATCAACTAAAAAACATAATGAAAACAGTCTATCAACTTAAAAAACATAATAAAAACAGTCTATCAACTTAAAAAACATAATGAAAACAGTCTATCAACTAATAAAACATAATAAAAATAGTCTCAACTAAAAAAATCATAATAAAAACAGTCTATCAACTGAAAAACATAATGAAAAGTCTATCAACTAAAAAAACATAATAAAACAGTCTCAACAAAAAAAACATAATAAAAACAGTCTATCAACTAAAAAATAATAAAAACAGTCTCACCTAAAAAAAAAAAAAACATAATAAAAACAGTCTCAACTAAAAAAAAACATAATTAAAACAGTCTATCACATAATAAAAACACTCTATCAAGTAAAAAAAAAACATAATAAAAACATAATAAAAACACTATCAACTAAAAAAACATAATAAAAACACTCTATCAAGTAAAAAAAAAACAATAAAAACATAGTAAAAACAGTCTATTAACTAAAAAAACAATAAAAAAAACCCCCATAAAAACACTGTATCAAAAAAAAAAAACAAAACAATAAAAAAAAGTCTATCAACTAAATAAAACAAAATAAAAACAGTGTTTAGTAGAATAAATAAAATCCTACTGATTTGCGATAGAATGAGTTAAAATGTTGAATTTGAGTCTGAAAAGAAAACGAAAAAGGAGGAATTACAAAAAATAAAAAACATTTCTTGATAAATTTCAACTGGATGAAAGAACTCATTAAATGAGTCCAGGCTCGTGTTCAACTGTGGGATCATTAGTGTCACAGTTTAAACCTGGAAAGTGTTCAGTCCAGTCCGTTTGGGTTCAGTCCGTCTGGGTTCAGTCCGTCTGGGTTCAGTCCTTTTGGGTTCAGTCCGTCTGGGTTCAGTCCGTCTGGGTTCAGTCCGTCTGGGTTCAGTCCTTTTGGGTTCAGTCCGTCTGGGTTCAGTCTGTCTGGGTCCAGTCCAGTCCGTCTGGGTTCAGTCCTTTTGGGTTCAGTCCGTCTGGGTTCAGTCCGTCTGGGTTCAGTCTGTCTGGGTCCAGTCCAGTCCGTCTGGGTTCAGTCCGTTTGGGTTCAGTCCGTCTGGGTTCAGTCCGTCTGGGTTCAGTCTGTCTGGGTCCAGTCCTTTTGGGTTCAGTCTGTCTGGGTCCAGTCCAGTCTGTCTGGGTCCAGTCCTTTTGGGTTCAGTCCGTCTGGGTTCAGTCCTTTTGGGTTCAGTCTGTCTGGGTCCAGTCCAGTCCGTCTGGGTTCAGTCCTTTTGGGTTCAGTCCGTCTGGGTCCAGTCCAGTCCGTCTGGGTCCAGTCCTTTTGGGTCCAGTCCTTTTGGGTTCAGTCCGTCTGGGTTCAGTCCGTCTGGGTCCAGTCCAGTCCGTTTGGGTCGTTAGTTCTGGTTCTGAAAGTTGTTCCAGTGGTTTGAGTTGAACAGAAGGAAAACTATCTGGATCCTCTGATGTGATCAAATATGAACAAACCTTAATATGAGAAAAATCCAACTGATATTAGACGGAAAATAAAAAAAGGGAGAAATATTGATTTAAACAAGAAGAGTTTAATATGGAAACATTTTTTTCTATTTAGATGAAAAATCAGACGAATGTTGGCGAAATCAGTTTTTTTTCACTTTGTTCTAAATCATTTTTTGCAGTGTGTAAACTCTAGCTGATGTTCAACCCAGTCTAGTCATTGATTATTGATTATTGGTTCGTTGTTAAAACTAATAAGAATAAGATGCATTGAAGCTCAAAGAAGTGAAACTGGCTTAAATGGTTTAACTGGTTTAACCGAAAAAAGCCCCTGAACATGTATTTACTCAAGTATTTTCACTGAAATCAGACTGAAATGGGTTTGAACGCAGCGACAAAAACCAGTGAAATGAGTCTGAGTTCTGTTCGAAGGCGTTGAACGAAGGTCTGGGAATGAAACGGAACCAGAGTTTTATTAGACGGGTCCAGCTGGAGTTCTGTAAAGTTCAGACTTTAATCAGAATCAAATAATGTGTACAATGAAAAAACTAAAGTCCAATGACTAAAGTGAAAAAAAAAAGACTGAAAACAGTTAAAAAGGAAAAGGTTTAAAATAAAAGACGGGTAAAAGGGAAAGGAGACTTTACAGAAGTAGAACAATTAATAAAAAAAACAAACAAAACATTTAATAAAGAACCATTTAATCAGACTAAGGTATAATAATAATAACAACAACGATAATACTACTACTACTACTACTACTACTACTACTACTACTACTACTACTACTACTACTAATAATAATAATAATAATAAAGCGTATATGAGTTAAATGGTCATCATCTGAACTTAAACCTTCTTTAAATCATTTCAGTGTTTAATTGAACCTGAATGTGTGGAAAGTTCATTCAATCTGATGGAAAAGTTCAGTTCAGGCTGAAAACCACATTTAACAACAAAAACATTGGACTGTTTAACGTCTGAACTGGATTTTATACAAATTTATTCAAACTGAGCAATCTACAACTGCAGAACACATATTATTATTATTATTATTATTATTATTATTATTATTATTATTATTATTATTATTATTATACCTTAATCTGATTAAATAGTTCTTTATTATTATTTTTTTGTTATGAAATGGTTTTACTTCTGTAAAGTCTCACTGACTTTATTTCCCTTTTAATCATCTTTTATTTTAAACCTTTTCCCTTTTTTTCAGTCTTTTTTTTCACTTGACTTTTGACGTTTGACTTTAGTTTTTTCATTGTAAATATTATTTTATTCTGATTAGAATCCGTCTGAGGGCAGAGTCAAGGGAAGGTTCACATCTGGTCAAATAAATTAAATGACAGTAATCTACACCAAACATATTTTTGGGTGGGGAATTACTTATATTTTCTGGAAAATGTATATTGAAATGAGAAAAACATGAGTATTTTAGTGAGTGTGAATGTTTGTACAGTGACCCAGTTTAGTACCGTCATTCTGGGTTCATTTTATAAACTCTATAAATAAACTACATTTAATCAAATACACTGATATTTGACTATTATATTATTTACGTCATATTCTAAACACACAGCGTTTAAAATTATAAATGCATATATCTGTGTAAAATACATGTGAATATAACGTTAATATTATTTGTATGTTGTAAATATGGTAAATAAATGTATATGATAATGATAATTAAAATAAAACTGTTTAATTTGATATTTCCTTTTGTTGTCCATCTGTGACGCTGACATTTGTCTAAACTCTTTCTATTTAGGTTTGATCACATTTTTTTCCCTTTTTAACCAATTATCAGGTTGTAAAATAGAGGGTTTAAGGTTTACACTGAATACATTTGAGGATGAAAATGTCAGAGGAACTTCACTGTGGAGAACTTTGGAATTCTGGGAAAAAAATAGAGGTTCATTTGTTGTCCATCTGTGATGTAGTAGTTTTAGATATTTTTCATTTAAAAGATAGTTAAAGTAAATGTTGTCCTTTGAGTCTGTTTCAGATGGAATTTAGACCTTTACAATTCTGTGGAATATTTGTCTGAAACTGGTCTGGTTCAACAGTTATGGATCCAACAAGAGTGGGCGGTCCATCTGGGACCATGCCCTTGGCCCTGCCCCCTGAACTTTACAGAATTCCAACAGGAAAAATCTGATAAAACTGACGTTCAGTTTAATTCAAAGACCTTCAATAAAAGCCTTTGAACTGGATTCAGACTCATTTCACTGGTTTTGGTCCAGTTTTGGTCCAGTATTAGTCCAGTTTTAGTCCAGTATTAGTCCAGTTTTGGTCCAGTTTTAGTCCAGTTTTAGTCCAGTTTTGGTCCAGTTTTAGTCCAGTTTTGGTCCAGTTTTGGTCCAGTTTTGGTCCAGTTTTAGTCCAGTTTTAGTCCAGTTTTGGTCCAGTTTTAGTCCAGTTTTAGTCCAGTTTTGGTCCAGTTTTAGTCCAGTTTTGGTCCAGTTTTAGTCCAGTTTTGGTCCAGTTTTGGTCCAGTTTTGGTCCAGTTTTTGTCCAGTTTTGGTCCAGTTTTAGTCCAGTTTTGGTCCAGTTTTAGTTCAGTTTTGGTCCAGTTTTAGTCCAGTTTTGGTCCAGTTTTAGTCCAGTTTTGGTCCAGTTTTAGTCCAGTTTTGGTCCAGTTTTAGTCCAGTTTTGGTCCAGTTTTGGTCCAGTTTTAGTCCAGTTTTGGTCCAGTTTTAGTCCAGTTTTGGTCCAGTTTTAGTCCAGTTTTAGTCCAGTTTTGGTCCAGTTTTGGTCCAGTTTTAGTCCAGTTTTGGTCCAGTTTTGGTCCAGTTTGGTCCAGTTTTAGTCCAGTTTTGGTCCAGTTTTAGTCCAGTTTTAGTCCAGTTTTGGTCCAGTTTTAGTCCAGTTTTGGTCCAGTTTTAGTCCAGTTTTAGTTCAGTTTTGGTCCAGTTTTAGTCCAGTTTTGGTCCAGTTTTAGTCCAGTTTTAGTCCAGTTTTAGTCCAGTTTTAGTCCAGTTTTGGTCCAGTTTTAGTCCAGTTTTGGTCCAGTTTTAGTCCAGTTTTGGTCCAGTTTTGGTCCAGTTTTAGTCCAGTTTTGGTCCAGTTTTAGTCCAGTTTTAGTCCAGTTTTGGTCCAGTTTTAGTCCAGTTTTGGTCCAGTTTTAGTCCAGTTTTGGTCCAGTTTTAGTCCAGTTTTAGTCCAGTTTTGGTCCAGTTTTAGTCCAGTTTTGGTCCAGTTTTAGTCCAGTTTTAGTCCAGTTTTGGTCCAGTTTTAGTCCAGTTTTGGTCCAGTTTTAGTCCAGTTTTGGTCCAGTTTTAGTCCAGTTTTAGTCCAGTTTTGGTCCAGTTTTAGTCCAGTTTTGGTCCAGTTTTAGTCCAGTTTTCAGTGGATGGTTTTCATCTGTTCAATAACAGGACACTGATTTGTGTCAAATAACTTCAAAGGTTTTTGGTTCAAATTCAGACGAACAGGAGTGGTCATCTGAGCAGGGTTTTTGTGACCAGGGTCATGTGACCAGGGTCATGTGACCAGGGTCATGTGAGCAGGGTTTTTGTGACCAGGGTCACGTGACCAGGGTCATGTGAGCAGGGTTTTTGTGACCAGGGTCATGTGAGCATTTAAAGCTGTAATAACATGAACAGGTTGTTTAACAGTTTAGAGCAGGGGTGTCAAACTCAGATCCTGGAGGGCCGGTATCCTGCATGTTTTAGATGTTTCCCTCCTCCATCACACCTGGAAGCCATTCCATCATTCTCAGGCTTCTGCAGAACATGATGATGAGCTGATCATTAACTGAACCAGGTGTGGAAGGAAAAGGGAAATATGTAAAACATGCAGGATACCGGCCCTCCAGGATCTGAGTTTGACACCTGTGGTTTAGAGGGTGAATGTGGTGTGGTTCTGGTCTGGGGGTCTCAGTGGACCAGTCTTGGTCTCAAGTAGACTCAGCTTGTCTCAGGTGGTCTCAGGTAGTCTCAGATAGTCTTGGGTGGTCTCTGCTAGACTCAGGTGGTCCTGGGTGGTCTCAGCTAGTCTCAGATAGTCCTGGGTGGTCTCAGCTAGTCTCAGGTGGTCCTGGGTGGTCTCAGGTGGTCTCAGGTAGTCTCAGGTAGTCCTGGGTGGTCTTAGGTACTCTCAGTCTCAGCTTGTCTCGGGTGGTCTCAGGTAGTCTCAAGTGGTCCTGCGTGGTCTCAGCTAGTCTCGGGTGGTGTCAGGTAGTCTCAGGTGGTCTCGGGCGGTCCTGGGTGGTCTCAGGTAGTCTCAGGTAGTCTCAGGTGGTCTTGGGTGGTCCTGGGTAGTCTCAGGTAGTTTCAGGTGGTCTCAGGTAGTCTCAGGTAGTCTCAGGTGGTCTCAGGTAGTGTTGGGTGGTCCTGTGTGGTCTTGGGTGATCTCAGGTAGTCTCGGGTGGTCTCAAGTGGTCTCAGGTAGTCTCAGGTGGTCTTGGGTGGTCCTGGGTGGTCTCAGGTCGTCTCAGGTGGTCTTGGGTGGTCCTGCGTGGTGTCAGGTAGTCTCGGGTGGTGTCAGGTAGTCTCAGGTGGTCTCGGGTGGTCCTGGGTGGTGTCAGGTATTGTCAGGTAGTCACAGGTGGTCTTGGGTGGTCCTGGGTGGTCTCAGGTAGTCTTGGGTGGTCTCAGGTACTCTCAGGTGGTCATGGATCATCCTGGGTGGTCTCAGGTGGTCTCAGGTAGTCTCAGATGGTCTTGGGTGGTCCTGGGTGGTGTCAGGTAGTCTCAGGTGGTCTTGGGTGGTCCTGGGTGGTGTCAAGTAGTCTCAGGTAGTCTTGGGTGGTCCTGGGTGGTCTCAGGTAGTCTCAGGTGGTCTGTGGTTCTGTCCAGGTCAGCCGTTGGAACCATCCCTGTTCGTGCTCCATCCTTTGGTTCCTGATGACCGGTCGTCAGTGTCTCCTGACGTGTGCCTCGCCGCCGGGTTCCGTCCGAAGGAGGGTCAGATGGTCCTGAACCTGAAATCTGGACAATCGGAGACTCGAAGCGTGGATGCCGCCGCCCTGTCGACACAGGACCAGGCGTTCTACTACGTAGGATTCGCCAATGCCAGCGACACCATCATGTCCTGTGAGCTGATGAACGCCACCACCAACAGCCGCAAACGTAAGACACGCCCACATGACATCTGCATGACAACCAGTGGGTTTAGGCCAATGACCAGGGCGAGTAGAGCCGACGGGTCCAATCAGAGACGGGCTCAGCCACGCCCAGTTCCCGCCCACCAGTGTTGTCAACCGGTGGGTGGGGACTGGGCGTGACCCGGCAGGGACCAAAACCTCAATACGAACCCAAAACCAAACAGGGACTCGGGCCCACGCCGGGTCAGGGTTAGAACAGGGGGACACAAGGCATGATGGGAACTGTAGTTTAATGAGACTTTTTTGTGTGTTTCAGTGGAGGAATGCATGGACCGCAGACCAGGTGAGTCCACAAGACCACGCCCACCACAGTCAGGTGACCAGTCAGGGAGGTTCTGTCCACAGGCGTAACAGAACCATCAGAACCATTAGAGTCTGGTACCAGGGAGGTTCTGGGTTAACAGAACCACTAGAGCAGGGGTGGGCAGTCCTGGTCCTCGAGGGCCGGTATCCTGCATGTTTTACATGTGTCCCTCTTCCAGCACACCTGAAGGTCATTATCAGGCTTCTGCAGAGCTGATGATAGGCTGGTCATGTGACCTAGGTGTGTTGGAAGAGGGAAACATGTAAAACGTGCAGGAAACCGGCCCTCGAGGACCAGGACTGCCCACCCCTGCACTAGAGTCTGGTACAGAACCACTAGAGTCTGGTACCGGTGAGGTTCTGTAGTGACACATGTTGGTGTTGTGTAGAATGTGTTGTATCTAAAGTGGCTTTGGTTCAGAATCTGGACCGGACCAGCCTCTGAACCGGGTCACAGTGTTGAACTGTTGTGTTCTCGGATCAGAACATGCCATGGTGAACTACTACCTGATGATCATGAACGGGATCCGAGTGGTTTTCACCAAAACTGTGGCCTTCAACACCATCCTGACCATCAGAACCATCCTGATCTAAACCTGGAACGGACCTGGACCTGGACCTGGTTGATCTGGTTCCAGGGTGTCCTGACCCACCTAAATGCTTGTGTTTGTGTGTTGTGTGGTGGTTGAAGTGTGTGAACGTGGTTGGTTCTGTTGTTGACAAGTTTGTGTAAATAAAAGCTTTTGGTTCTGATCCATAAACTCAGACCATAAATATAAGAACCATTTAATCACAAATAAAAACAACACAAATGAAGTTGAACCATGTGACATGTTTTCTGTCTCCTCATTGGTGCAGCTGTCATGCTGACACTGGACTGTTTGTGGTTGTGGGCGGAGCCTGTTCCTGTGCGAAGATGGCATCGCTTTGTTTCCAGTTCATCAGTTGAAACCACATTGAAACAGAAACAGGAAACAGATACAGATCAGAATGAAACAGACGTTGAACAGAACTGCAGCCGTTATTCAGCAACAGCTTTAGCATCAATAACCTGGTAACAATAATATGGTGTCAATAACCCTGGTAATAATAACCTGGTACCAATAAACCTGGACCCAGACCTAGACCTAAACCTTGACCTAGTCCTAAACTTAGACCTGGACCTAGACCAAGACATGGACCCAGACTTAGACCTAAACCTGGACCCACACCTGGACCTGGACGTATACCTGGACCCAGACCTACACCTGGACCCAGACCTAGACCTGGATCCAGGCCTAAACCTGGACCCATACCTAGACCTGGACCCAGACCTAAACCTGGACCTAGATCTAAATCTGGACCCAGACTTAGACCTGGACCTGGACCCAGACCTACACCTGGACCTACACCTGGACCCAGACCTACACCTGGACCCAGACCTGGACCTAGACCTGTGACATCACGTCCTTATGGTTCAACACTGACTCCGCTCTGTGTTTCTTCGTGGTGCGTTTTGGTTCCGTCAGTTTGTTGTGTTTTCAGGTCACAGGTGAGTCTGGGTCAGAACCAGGTCAGCCACTTCCTGTCTGTTAGGCTATATTTAGTCCTGAGGGGTGGGGCTGGGGGCGGGGCTTCACTCTGAAGACATAAAGACAGGAGTCCAGGATCGTTCTGATACACTGCACCTGAACACATCACACAAACTGCACCTGAACACATCACACATACTGCACTTGAACACATCACAGGTATTTCAGAGAGGCCACGCCCTTCTGGGAGGAGGCGGAGCTCGTTTTCTTGGGCTTGACGCTTTAATGGATTTTTTTTGACAGACACTGAAGGGGGCGGAGCCTCAGATGGACACATGACACCAGGTGAGTTTGATTGACCTAACGACAGAAAAGACTGAGCTGATCACAAACAGAGTTAAAGGTGGAGAGGGCACCAGCAGGGTCATCTGGTTCAGGATCTAGACCCCCATGGACCTGGTGAGGCCACCTTTACCATCAGATCACACTTTAAAACACGTGTTAGAGTCACTTTACACAATGAAAACAATGAAGGAAACGATCCAAACAGCAGAACATGAGGGTCAAAGGCCTTAAGACACAAAGGTTAAGAGGTTTTAAACAGGTTTAAGAGGTTTAAGAGGTTTTAAACAGGTGTAAGGTTTTAAATGGGTTTAAGATATTTTAAAGAGGTTTTAAAGAGGTTTAAGAGGTTTTAAACAGGTTTAAGAGTTTTTAAACAGGTTTAAGAGGTTTAAAAGAGGTTTAAGAGGTTTTAAACAGGTTTAAGAAGTTTAAAAGAGGTTTAAGAGGATTTAACAACAACTATTCATTAAGAGTTTTGACAAAACTGTTGTATCTTCAATAGACAAATTTTTATGCATTAGTTTTATTCACGAAATGTGAGGATCAATGGAAAAGAGACGAATGAGGAGGTTAAAGATGCACAAAAAGAAGCAAAATGTGTAGTTGTTGTTGTTGTCATCATCGTTGTTGTTGCCGTTGTCGCTGTTGTCGTTGTTGTTATTGTCATCGTTGTCATTGTTGTGTTGTTATTGTCGTCGTCCTTGTGCATCAGCTTTAGCTCCAGTTGTGTCGTCTGAACCCACTGTAGTAGATTTTGTGTGGGTGTTGGTCTCAGTGTGAATGAAAAAGGATCGAGTCGACTTTATTTCGGCCAAGGAACCGAACTGAAGGTTGAACCTGGTGAGAAACACTTTTTATCAGATATTTAACATCTGAACATTTGGAGTTCAGTTAAAAACAATAAATAAAAATGTTAAAATCTACGACGGCATGTTCGCGCCACATAGGAAAAATAAAAACACGTGTCACTCCGAGAATAAAGTTGAAATATTATGAGAATAAAGTCATAGTTTAGGAAAAAAAACTCAAGTGAACGAAAATAATGTCATATTTTTACAAGATTAAAGTCATAATATTTTGAAAATAAATTTGCAATAGTGTAATAAAAATAAAGTTATTTGCTCCAAATCCGATTGTTTCTTGCAAGAAAACAAACCCAAACGTGTGCGAACTGTCTTCAGAGTTTCACAGTATTTGCATTAAAACTCCAAATGAAAGTAGAACCTCACAAAATGTTCCCAGTTCTGTTTTAATGCGATGAGTGGGTACGACTTTATTCTGTAAATTGTATTTTTCCAGCTGTTTTTAAATTACGTTATTCTCAAAATATTATGGTTTTATTGTCGAAATATGCTGACTTTGTTTTCGTAAAAAGTTACTGTTTTTGTATTTGACTTTATTCTCATTAAATTACGAGTTTTATCTCCATATTTTACGACTTCATTTCATAGTGTTTATATTTTCCAGTGTGACTCTAATTGTAACCATCGTAAAAATCAAACCAGACAAAAAATAAAATAAAAAAATCGACACATGAATAAAATGACATTAATTTAACATAAATAAGATGAAAAACATCAAAATTTAACTCATTTCACAGTAGAATTGCATCTGAGTAAACCGAGCGAATCAACATTTAACGTCAAAGAACTCACGAAAAATATTTTTTAATCTTATAAATGTGGAAAAAAACTACGTTTAAATGTAAAACTTTATTAACATTCAGACATTTTAAAATAAGAAAAAGTAAATGAAAATGAAAACAAAACCTGAGCACAGAGGGAATATTCAGTTCATTTGAATTAAAAACATGAACTTAAATTCAATTCAGTTTCTGAGTTGAGGTGGATTTAATGTATTTAAGATAAAAAAAAAACTAAAATACAAAGAGACGACGGCGGAAAGAAAGAAAACCTTAAATGGTGAAAAAAGAATTAAATGAAGAACGAAAAAAAAGAAAAATCCAATACATTTGATTTAAACTGAACAAATAAATAAACAAATAAATAAATACAGAAAGAAAGAAAGAAAGAAAGAAAGAAAGAAAGAAAGACAAAAACATCCATACAAGGTTTTTCTGAGTTGACTGGTTTTTGTCGAGTCCTGGACCTCAGTGTGTCTGCTCAGGCTGGATACAGGACCCACTTCGGACCCGGAACCAGGCTGAGGGTCCAAAACCGTGAGTCCAGTTCAGACCCAGTCTAAAGTTAAACCTGGTCTAAAGTTAAACCCAGTCTAAAGTTAAACCCAGAAATAATTCAGATAAATCCAAAAAGTCTGGTTTTAAAATAAAAAACATTAAAGATGGAACTGGTTTAAACTTTAATCTGAGATTAAAGACTTTACATTAAA
Organism: Sphaeramia orbicularis; assembly: GCF_902148855.1. Classification (NCBI taxonomy): domain Eukaryota; kingdom Metazoa; phylum Chordata; class Actinopteri; order Kurtiformes; family Apogonidae; genus Sphaeramia; species Sphaeramia orbicularis. Next base: position 55,056,214 of record NC_043973.1, on the reverse strand, counting down.
CCAGGTTTAAATGTTTTGAAGTTTAACTAAACTGAGGTGAAATCTGTGGCGTTTCAGTGGATGTGAGGTTTTCCTTCATCCTTCAGTTACTGTGTGAATAGAAATGACAAACTGATTTTCTCCAGAGGAACTGGACTCATCATCCACTCAGGTCAGAGTTAAAAAATGTTTAAAAAGAGAAAATCTGAGGTTAATGATCACAAACTGTCACGTCATTCTTTATTAAACACGTAAATGTTTAAACCAAATGAAAACTTAAGAAAGTCAAGTTTCTGTTTTACAGAATTTTATTTATTCTATTTACAGAAAAACTCTTTAAACTTCCAGAACAAAACAAGATGTAGTTCTTAAACAAAAAACAAGTAAACACATAAAAGATCACATCATCAGTGAATGATGTGACATGTCTTCAGTGTTTGTCCTGTTTGTATCAAATCTAATGGTTTTTTAGTGGATGTGAGGTTTTCCTTCATCCTTCAGTCACTGTGTGAATGTAAACACCCAGAAACTGATTTTCTCCAGAGGAACTGGACTCATCATCCACTCAGGTCAGAGTTAAAACCAGTTAAAACATTCAAAGCATTTAAAACCAGTTAAAACTATTTAAACCATTTAAACCAGTATCAGGTACTCCTCCACCTGAAAAAGGATGATGTTCAAGTTAAAATGAGGGTTAAGTTCATTTAACTTTACATTAAATCATGCTTAAAAAGAGAAAAACTGAGGTTAACAATCACTAACTGGTAAATGTCGTTCTTTATTAAACAAGGAAATATTTTAACTGAGTAAAAACTTAAGTAAATCAGAAAATTGTTGCTAATTTACAGAACTGTATTTATTATATTTACAGAAAAACCTTTAAAAACACCCAGAATGAAAAAAAAATAAGTTAAACACAAAAAACATCACATCATCAGTGAAGGATGTGACGTGTCTTCACTTTTGTCATGTTTCGTACCAAATCTAATGGTTTTTTAAAGTCGATGTTAAAAGATTCCTTCATCCTTCAGTCACTGTTTGAATGCAAACAAACTGATTTTCGCCAGAGGAACTGGACTCATCATCCACTCAGGTCAGAGTTAAAACCATTGAAAAAGACAAAAACTGAGGTTATCGATCACAAACTAGTAAAAGTCGTTCTTCATTAAATAAATGAAATGAAATTGTTGCTCATTGATGGAAAAACCTTTAAAAAGTTTTGTCCTGTTTCATGTCAAATCTAATGGTTTTTTAAAGTCAATGTGAGGTTTCCCTTCATCCTTCAGTCACTGTGTGAATGCAAATGAAAAACGGATTTTCTCCAGAGGAACTGGACTCATCGTCCACTCAGGTCAGAGTTAAAAAATATTTAAAAAGAGAAAAACTGACATCAATGGTCACAAAATGTTAAAAATTCGTCTTTATTAAGCATTGAAACATTTAAACAAAATGAAAATTAAGTAAATCAGAAAATTGTTACTCTTTTACAGAATTTTATTTATTGTATTCATAGAAAAAATTGAAAAAATAAAAAAAACAAAAACAAAAACCAGTAAACACATAAAACATCACATCATCAGTGAATGATATGATGTGGCTTCAGTTTTTGTCCTGTTTTGAGTCACTGTGTGAATACTGGATCTGGTTCATATAAAATCCTGTTTGGACCTGGAACCAGAATCGACGTCCAGCACTGTGAGTTTAACTCTAATAAAAAAAAATATGAAATAATTTAAATCTGTTGAAGGAATCATTGTAAACCAGACGCAAGTTCACACTCTAAAATAAAAAAAAGAATATTAAACCCATTATTATATTTACAGAAAAACCTTTAAAAACACCCAGAATGAAAAAAAAGACATTAAACATCACATCATCCATGAATGATGTGATGTGTCTTCAGTTTTTGTCCTGTTTGTGTCAAATCTAATGTTTTTTTAAAGTTGATATGAGGTGTTCCTTCATTCACTGTGTCAATGCAAACAACTACAAACAGATTTTCTCCAGAGGAACTGGACTCATCATCCACTCAGGTCAGATTAAACCCTGAAAAGATTTTAAAAAAACAAAAACTGAGGTGAATGATCACAAACGGTTAAAAACCATTCTTTATTAAACACAGAAACATTTAAACCAAATGAAAACTAAGGAAATCAGAAAATTGTTGCTAATTTACAGAATTTTATTTATTCTATTTATGGGAAAAACCCTAAAAATGTCCAGAACAAAACAAGATGTAGCTCTTAAAAACAGTAAACACATAAAACATCACATCATCAGTGAATGATGTGATGTGGCTTCAGTTGTTGTCCTGTTCCATGTCGAATCTAATGGTTTTTAAAAGTCTGTGAGGTTTTCCTTCATCCTTCAGTCACTGTGTGAATACAAACAAACTGATTTTCTCCAGAGGAACTGGACTCATCATCCACTCAGGTCAGAGTTAAAACTATTTAAACCAGTACCAGGTTCAAAGTCCATCTGTGATTTAATCAGAAATAAAACAGACCTGCGTCATATTTAATCTAAAAGGTTGGTTTGTGTTTGGACTACATAATCACGTTGATATAAACAGGATCAAACTGATCCTAAAACACATTTTACTGATTTAAAAGTTTCAAACCTCGTGAAAACAGGTGATATTTAAGTTAAAATGAGGTTTAAGTTCATTTAACTTTACAGTAAATCAGGTTTGAAAGGAGAAAAACTGAGGTTAACGATCACAAATTGGGAAAAGTTCTTTATTAAACACGGAAATATTTAAACCAAATGAAAACTGAAGAACGTCAGAATTTTTTTTTTTACATAATTGTATTTATTATATTTATGGAAAAACTCTTTAAACTTCCAGAACAAAACACGATGTAGTTCTTAAACAAAAAAAAATGTAAACACATAAAGCGTCACATCATCCGTGAATGATGTGATGTGTCTTCAGTTTTTGTCCTGTTTTGTGTCAAATCTAATGTTTTTTTTTAATTCACTGTGAGGTTTTCCTTCATCCTTCAGTAACTGTGTGAATACAAACAACCAGAAACTGATTTTCTCCAGAGGAACTGGACTCATCATCCACTCAGGTCAGAGTTTAAAAAAAATGTTTAAAAAGAGAAAAACTGAGGTTAATGATCACTAGCTGTTTAAAGTTCTTTATTAGACACTAAAACATTGAAACATAATGAAAACTTAAGTAAATCAGAAAATTGTTGCTAATTTATATATTTGTATTTATTTTATCTACAGAAAAACTTTTAAAAATGTCTAGAAACAAAAAAACATGTAGTTCTTAAAAAAAACTATATACATAAAACACCACATCATCAGTGAATGATGAGACTTGACTTTGGTTTAACTTCATTAAAATGTCACAAAAATGTGACAAAAATCAGCTCAAAGAACTGAAAACCATTGAAAGTGAAAGATTAAAGATATGAGAACAGTTAATGTTGAAGAAAAACCCCAAATATTCATCCTGTTAAAGGAAAATTGGATTCAAAGCAGATCAAATATCAGCCTTCAGTTGTTTTTTTCTGTAAATCAGCTTCAGTATCTGAGGATTAAAAACAGACATTTTCCATTGTCTTCAGACAAATAAAGATTAAACACATTTAATCCTGGATTTCACAGTTGGCCCAATCCTCTACAAACTCATCAGTACCTGCAATAATCAGTGAAAACACCTCTGACATTTCAGAATCCAAATTCAACAGAATGCAGATGTTGAACCTGATCAGGTCCAGTTTTACACTTAAACCTGTTTTTTACAGTTAAACAGCAGCAGGTTTTCCTTCATCCTTCATTCACTGTGTGAATGGAAAAAACTACAAACTGATTTTCTCCAGAGGAACTGGACTCATCATCCACTCAGGTCAGATTAAACCCTGAAAAGATTAAAAAAAAACAAAACTGAAGATAATGATCCCAAACTGCTAGAAATCATTCTTTATTAAGCACGGAAATATTTAAACCAAATGAAAACCAAGGAAATCAGAAAATTGTTAATCTTTACAGAATTTTTAAATTGCATGTCTAGAAAAACTTTTTAAAATATCCAGAACAAAACAAGATGTAGTTGTTAAAAAACAAAACAAAACTGTAAACACATAAAATATTGCATCATCAGTGAATGATGTGACATGGCTTCAGTTTTTGTCCTGTTTCATGTCACTGTGTGAATACTCAGTCTGGTTCATATAAAATCCTGTTTGGACCTGGAACCAGACTCGACATCCAGCACCGTGAGTAAATCAGAAAATTGCTGATAATTTACAGAATTTTATTTATTCTATTTACGGAAAAACCTTTAAAAACTCCCAGAACAAAAAAATTAAGACATAAAAGATCACATTATCAGTGAATGATGTGATGTGTCTTCAGTTTTTGTCCTGTTTCGTGCCAAATCAATTTTTTTTTTAAAGTCGATGTGAGGTTTTCCTTCATCCTTCAGTCATTGTGTGAATACAAACTACCAGAAACTGATTTTCTCCAGAGGAACTGGACTCATCATCCACTCAGGTCAGATTAAAAAAATGTTTAAAAAGAAAAAAAAACTGATGTTAATGATCACAAATGGTTTGAATTAATTCTTTACGAAATACGGAAACATTTAATCCCAATGAAAACTTAAATAAATCAGAAAATGGTTGCTGATTTACATGATTTTATTTATTTTATTGACAGAAAAACCTTTATAAACCATTGAAAGGGAAAGATTAAAGATGTGAGAACAGTTAATGTTGTTGCAGAAAAGCCCCAAATATTCATCCTGTTAAAGGAGAATTGGATTCAAAGCAGATCAAATATCAGCCTTCAGTTGTTTTTTTCTGTAAATCAGCTTCAGTATCTGAGGATTAAAAACAGACATTTTCCATTTTCTTCAGACAAATAAAGATTAAACACATTTAATCCTGGATTTCACAGTTAGTCCAATCCTCTACAAACTCATCATCTGGAATAATCAATAAAAACACCTGCGACATTTCAGAATCCGAATACAAAAGAACGCAGATGTAGAACCTTACACTTAATCCTGGTTTTAACAGTTAAACATCAGCAGGTTTTCCTTCATCCTTCAGTCACTGTGTGAATGGAAACTACGAAAAACTAATTTTCTCCAGAGGAACTGGACTCATCATCCACTCAGGTCAGATTAAAAAAATATTTAAAAAGAGAAAAACTGAGGTTAACAATCACAAGCTGTTAAAAATAGTTTTTTATTAAACACGGAAATATTTAAACCAAATGAAAAGGAAAGAAATCAGAAAATTGTTACTCTTCCAGAATTTTACTCATTGTATTTATCATAAAACTTTTAAAAATGTCTAGAAAAAAACAAGATGTAGCTCTTAAAAAAATAAAAGTAAACACATAAAACATCACATCTTCAGTGAATGATGTGACGTGGCTTCACTTTTCGTCCTGTTTCGTGTCACTGTGTGAATACTGGATTTGGTTCATATAAAATCCTGTTTGGACCTGGAACCAGACTCGACGTCCAGCACCGTGAGTTTAACTTGAAAAAAAAAAAAACATGAAATAATTCAAATCTGTTGAAGGAATCATTGTAAACCAGACACAAGTTCACGTTCTAACATAAAAAACTAATATTAAACCCAGAAATGAACAGAAAACAGGTTTAACATCTGAAAAAGGCACCAAACTACCATGATATGATTCAGTGGATGAGACTTTTTCAGGTCGTTTCAATGAAACTGAGTCTGACGATCAAATCTGTTGATGAAACCTGTTTAGTTTAATGACAGAATACAGATCTATTCCTGTCAATCTGATGAAATAATGTTAAAATCTGTTCAATAACATTCAATTTACTGAACCCACTGATGAGTTTGGATCATCTACCATCAATCAGGACTTCAGGTTTTAATGGTTAAGGATCAATTGAATTCTAAAGTTGAAAATCAACTCAAACCAACTTCAGTCTGTGCAGGATTTCCATTCATTAAAAATGCATAAATCATCACATCATCAGTCAATGATGTGACGTGACGTCGGTTTTTGTCTTGTTTCGTACCATATTTAACAGTTTTTTAGTGGATATGAGGTTTTCCTTCATCCTTCAGTCACTGTGTGAATACAAACAAGCAGAAACTGATTTTCTCCAGAGGAACTGGACTCATCATCCACTCAGGTCAGATTAAAAAAAAATTAAAAGAGAAAAACTGAGGTTAATGATCAAAAACTGTTAGAAGTTCTTTATGAAACAGAAATATTTAAACCAAATGAAAACTTAAGTAAATCAGAAAATTGTTGCTAAGTTACATATTTTTATTCACTTCATTTACACAAAAACTTTTAAAAATGTCTAGAAACAAAACAAGATGTAGTTCTTAAAAAACTACATACATAAAATATAACATCATCAGTGAATGATGTGATGTGACTTTGGTTTAGGTTCGTTAAAACGTTACAAACTCAGACAAAAACCTAAAAACTGATCCACAGTTTTAGTTTGAGATGAAGATTCATCAGAATAAATCCGACAATCATGTAATTAACCCACAAAAAGATGAACATGAACAAAAATCAGCTCAAAGAACTGAAAACCATTGAAAGTGAAAAATTAAAGATGTGAGAACAGTTAATGTTGTTGCAGAAAAGCCCCAAATATTCATTCTGTTAAAGAAGAATTGGATTCAAAGCAGATCAAATATCAGCCTTCAGTTGTTTTTTTCTGTAAATCAGCTTCAGTATGTGAGGATTAAAAACAGACATTTTCCATTTTCTTCAGACAAATAAAGATTAAACACATTTAATCCTGGATTTCACAGTTAGTCCAATCCTCTACAAACTCATCAATATCTGGAATAATCAATACAAACACCTACGACATTTCAGAATCCGAATTCAACAGAATGCAGATGTTGAACCTGATCAGGTCCAGTTTTACACTTAATCCTGGTTTTAACAGTTAAACAGCAGCAGGTTTTCCTTCATCCTTCAGTCACTGTGTGAACGGAAACTACGAAAAACTGATTTTCTCCAGAGGAACTGGACTCATCATCTACTCAGGTCAGATTAAACCCTGAAAATGTTTTAAAAAAGAAAAACTGAGGTTATTGATCATAAACTGCTAAAAATCATTCTTTATTAAGCTGGGAAATATTTAAACCAAATGAAAAGTAAGGAAGTCAGAAAACTGTTTCTAATTTACAGAATTTTATTTATTCTATTCATGGGAAAAACTCTTAAAATGTCCAGAACAAAACAAGATGTAGCTCTTAAAACAAAAAAGTAAACACATACAAAATCACATCATCAGTGAATGATGTGATATATCTTCAGTTTTTGTCCTGTTTTGTGTCAAATCTAATGATTTTTTAGAGTTGGTGTGAGGTTTTCCTTCATCCTTCAGTCACTGTGTGAATGCAAACAACAAACTGATTTTCTCCAGAGGAACTGGACTCATCATCCACTCAGGTCAGAGTTAAAAAATGTTTAAAAAGTGAAAAACTGATGTTAATGATCACAAGCTGTTAAAAATTCTATTTAATTAAACACTGAAACATTAAAACCAAATGAAAACTAAGTTAATCAGAAAATTGTTACTCTTTTACAGTATCTTATTTATTGTATTTGTAGAAAAACTTTTTAAAATGTCCAGAACAAAACAAGATGTAGCACTTTAAAAAAGTAAACATATAAAATATCACATCATCAGTGAATGATGTGATGTGGCTTCAGTTTTTGTCCTGTTTCATGTCACTGTGTGAATACTGGATCAGATAAAATCCTGTTTGGACCTGGAACCAGACTCGACGTCCAGCACCGTGAGTTTAACTCTGACAAAAAAAACATGAAATAATTCAAATCTGTTGAAGGAATCATTGTAAACCAGATGCAAGTTCACGATCTAACATAAAAAACTAATATTAAACCCAGAAATGAACAGAAAACAGGTTTAACGTCTGAAAAAGGCACCAAACTACCATGATATGATTCAATGGATGAGACTTTTTCAGGTCGTTTAAGTAAAACTGAGTCTGACGATCAAATATATCAATGAAACCTGTTTAGTTTAATGACAGAATACAGATCTATTCCTGTCAATCTCATGAAATAATGTTAAAATCTGTTCAATAACATTCAATTTACTGAACCCACTGATGAGTTTGGAGCATCTATCATCAATCAGGACTTCAGGTTTTAATGGTTAAAGATCAGTTGAATTCTGAAGTTGAAAATCAACTCAAACCAACTTCAGTCTGTGCAGGATTTCCATTCTTTCAAAATGCATAAATCATCACATCATCAGCAAATGATGTGACATGACGGCAGTTTTTGTCCTATTTCGGGCCAAATTTAACAGTTTTTTAGTGAATGTGAGGTTTTCCTTCATCCTTCAGTCACTGTGTGAATACAAACAACAACTACAAACTGATTTTCTCCAGAGGAACTGGACTCATCATCCACTCAGGTCAGAGTTAAAACCATTTAAACCAGTACCAGGTACTCCTCCTCCTGAAAACAGATGACGTTCAACTTAAAATGAGGTTTAAGTTCATTTAACTTTACATTAAATCAGGCTTAAAAAGAGAAAACTGAGGTTAATGATCACAAACTGGTAAAAGTCATTCTTCATTAAACAAGAATTATATTTCAACTAAGTAAAAACTTAAGTAAATCATAAAATTGTTGCTCATTGATGGAAAAACTTTTAAAAACTTGTCATTCTTGCTAATTTACAGAATTTCATTTCTTCTATTTACAGAAAAACCTTTTAGAACATCTAGAAACAAAACAATATGTAGCTCTTTAAATTAAACACATAAAACATCACATCATCAGTGAATGACGTGACGTGGCTTAAGTTTTTGTCCTGTTTCATGTCACTGTGTAAATACTGGATCTGGAATTGGTAAAATCCTATTTGGACCCGGAACCAGACTCGATGTCCAGCACCGTAAGTTTAACTCTAACAAAAAAAACCCATGAAATAATTTAAATCTGATGAAGGAATTATCTTAAAACCAGACACAAGTTCCCAATCTAACATAAAAAAAACCTAATATTAAACCCAGAAATGAACAAAAAACAGGTTTAACGTCTGAAAAAGGCACCCAACTACCATGATATGATTCAGTGGATGAGACTTTTTCATGTTGTTTCAATAAAACTGAGTCTGATGATCAAATCTGTTGATGAAACTTGTTTAGTTTAATGACAGAATACAGATCTGTTCCTGTCAATCTGATGAAATAATGTTAAAATCTGTTCAATAACATTCAATTTACTGAACCCACTGGTGAGTTTGGATCATCTACCATCAATCAGGACTTCAGGTTTTAATGGTTAAAGATCAATTGAATTCTAAAGTTGAAAATCAACTCAAACCAACTTCAGTCTGTGCAGGATTTCCATTCAGAGTCTTTGTGCTTTGATTTGTTTCCTTCCTGGTTTAGTTTTTGTCCTGTTTTGTGTCACTGTGTGAAATCTTCCACTGGTTTGAATAAAGTGCTGTTTGGATCTGGATCAAGGCTCCACGTCCAACACTGTGAGTCCAAAACTGTATTCAGAAACTGCATCAAACTCATACCTAAACTCTGAACCATCAGCCGTAAAACCTCAAACCAAAAACTACAGTTAGAACAAACAGAAAAAAGGATCCACATTTTTAGGAAGTGAACCATGAAATCTACTATGTAAAGCAAATAAACTGAGGAAATTGGAAAAATGTTGCACATTTACAGAAAAACCTTTAAAAATATCCAGAAACAAAACAAGGTTTAGTTCTTTAAAAAAAAATAGAAGCACATAAAACATCACATCATCAGTGAATGATGTGACGTGTCTTCAATTTTTGTCCTGTTTTGTGTCAAATCTAATGTTTTTTTAAAGTCGATGTGAGGTTTTCCTTCATCCTTCAGTCACTGTGTGAATACAAACAACCAGAAACTGATTTTCTCCAGAGGAACTGGACTCATCATCCACTCAGGTCAGAGTTAAAAAAATGTTTAAAAAGAGAAAAACTGAGGTTAATGATCACTAACTGTTTAAAGTTCTTTATTAAACGCTTAAACATTTAAACCAAATGAAAACTAAAGTATATCAGAAAATTGTTGCTAATTTACATAATCGTATTTATTTTATCTACAGAAAAACTTTTAAAAACATCTAGGAACAAAAAAAGATGTAGTTCTTAAAAAACGATATATATAAAGTATCACACCATCAGTGAATGACGAAACGTGACTTTGGTTTAGCTTCATTAAAATGTCACAAACTCAGACAAAAACCTAAAAACTGATCCACAGTTTTAGTTTGAGATGAAGATTCATCAGAATAAACACGACAATCATGTAATTAACCCACAAAAAGATGGACATGGACAAAAATCAGCTCAAAGAACTGAAAACCATTGAAAGTGAAAGATTAAAGATGTGAGAACAGTTAATGTTGAAGAAAAAACCCAAATATTCATCCTGTTAAAGGAAAATTGGATTCAACGCAGATCAAATATCAGCCTTCAGTTGTTTTTTCTGTAAATCAGCTTCAGTATGTGAGGATTAAAAACAGACATTTTCCATTTTCTTCAGACAAATAAAGATTAAACACATTTAATCCTGGATTTCACAGTTGGTCCAATCCTCTATAAACTCATCAGTATCTGTAATAATCAATGAAAAACACTTAATCCTGGTTTTAACAGTTAAACAGCAGCAGGTTTTCCTTCATCCTTCAGTCACTGCGTGAATACAAAGTACGACAGACTGATTTTCTCCAGAGGAACTGGACTCATCATCCACTCAGGTCAGATTTAATCCTGAAAAGATTTTTTTGAAAAAGAGAAAAACTGAGGTGAATGATCACAAACTGCTAAAAATCGTTCTTTATTAAACACAGAAATATTTTAACCAAATGAAAACAAAAGAAACTAGAAAATTTTTACTTTTTTACAGGATCTTATTTATTGTATGCAAAGAAAAACTTTTTTAAAAATGTCCAGAACAAAACAAGATGTAGTTCTTAAAAAAAAGTAAACATATAAAACATCACATCATCAGTGGATGATGTGATGTGGCTTCAGTTTTTGTCCTGTTTCGTGTCACTGTGTGAAATCTGGATCTAGTTCATTTAAAATCCTATTTGGACCTGGAACCAGACTCGACGTCCAGCACCGTGAGTTTAACTCTGACAACAAAAATGCATTAAATAATTTAAATCTGTTGAAGGAATCATCGTAAACCAGACGCAAGTTCACAATCTAACATAAACGAATATTAAACCCATTATTATATTTACAGAAAAACCTTTAAAAACACCCCGAACAAAAAAAATTAAGATATAAAAAAATCTAATGGTTTTATAAAGTCGACGTGAGGTTTTCCTTCATCCTTCAGTCACTGTGAATACAAACAACAAACTGATTTTCTCCAGAGGAACTGGACTCATCAGCCACTCAGGTCAGATTAAACCCTGAAAAGATTTAAAAAGAAAAAAACTGAGGTTAACAATCACAAACTGTTAAAAATTGTTCTTTTTTAAGCATGGAAATATTTAAGCCAAATCAAAACTAAAGAAATAAGAAAATTGTTTCTAATTTACAAAATTTTATTTATTCTATTTACAGAAAAAAATGTAAAAATGTCCAGAAAGAAAACGAAATTTAGCTCTTAAATAAAGTAAACACATCACATCATCAGCAAATGATGTGATGTGTCTTGAGTTTTTATTCTGTTTTTTGTCAAATCTAATGGTTATTTAAAGTCGATGTGAGGTTTTCCTTCATCCTTCAGTCACTGTGTGAATGCAAACTACAAATTGATTTTCTCCAGAGGAACTGGACTCATCATCCACTCAGGTCAGAGTTAAAACCATTTAAACCAGTTAAAAAGAGAAAAACTGAGGTTAATGATCACAAACTGTTAAAAGTCGATCTTTATTAAACAAGTTTTAATTTGGTTTAAATATTTTTGCAAGTAAATCATAAAATTGTCGCTCATTGACTGAAAAACCTTTAAAAAGATGTCATTCTTCAAAAAAATCTTTGCACATTTATGTCGTGAACAAACATAAAACATCACATCATCAGTGAATGATGTGACATGGCTTCAGTTTTTGTCCTATTTCGTGTCACTGTGTGAATACTGGATCTGGTTCACTTAAAATCCTGTTTGGACCTGGAACCAGACTCGACGTCCAGCACTGTGAGTTTAACTCTGACAAAAAAAAAACATGAAATAATTCAAATCTGTTGAAGGAATCATTGTAAACCAGATGCAAGTTCACGTTCTAACATAAAAAAACTAATATTAAACCCAGAAATGAACAGAAAACAGGTTTAACGTCTGAAAAGGCACCATACTACCATGATATGATTCAATGCATGAGACTTTTTCAGGTCGCTTCAATAAAACTGAGTCTTACGATAAAATCTGTTGATGAAACCTGTTTAGTTTAATGACAGTATACAGATGTATTCCAGTCAATCTGATGAAATAATGTTTAAATCTGTTCAATCGCATTCAGTTTACTGAACCCACTGATGAGTTTGGATCATCTACCATCAATCAGGACTTCAGGTTTTAATAGTTAAAGATTAATTGAATTCTAAAGTTGAAAATCAACTCAAACCAACTTCAGTCTGTGCAGGATTTCCATTCATTAAAAATGCATAAATCATCACATCATCAGTGAATTATGTGACAGGACATGATGTTTCAGTGCATTTAACTTTACATTCAATCAAGTTTAAAAAGAGAAAAACTCAGGTTAACAATCACAAACTGGTAAAAGTCATTCTTTATTAAACAAGAAAATATTTTAACTAAGTAAAAACTTAAATAAAAAAAAATGTTGCTAATTTACAGAATTTTATTTATTTACAGAAAAAAACCTTTAAAAACACCCAAAATGAAAAAAATAAGATATAACACATCACATCATCAACAAATGATGTGACATGTCTTCAATATTTGTACTGTTTTTTTTTGTCAAATCTAATGTTTTTTTAAAGTTGGTGTTAGGTTTTCCTTCATCCTTCAGTCACTGTGTGAATACAAACAAACTGATTTTCTCCAGAGGAACTGGACTCATCATCCACTCAGGTCAGATTTTTAAAAAAAATGTTCAAAAAGAGAAAACCTGCGGTTAATGATCACAAGCTGCTAAAAGTTCTTTATTAAACACGGAAACATTTAAACCAAATGAAAACTTCAGTAAATCAGAAAATTGTTGCGAATTTACATAATTTTATTTGTTATTGACAGAATTCCCTTTAAAAACGTCTAGAAACAAAACAAGATGTAGTTCTTAAAAAACTATGTACATAAAATATCACATCATCAGTGACAGATGTGACGTGGCTTTGGTTCGAGAAATCAGAACATTGTTACTCTTTTACAGAATCTTATTTATTGTATTAACAGAAAAACTTTCAAAATTGTCCAGAACAAAACAAGATGTAGCTCTTAAAAAAAAAAAGTAAACACATAAAACATCACATCATCAGTGAATGATGTGACGTGGCTTCAGTTTTTGCCCTGTTTCGTGTCACTGTGTGAATACTGGTTCATATAAAATCCTGTTTGGACCTGGAACCAGACTCGACGTCCAGCACCGTGAGTTTAACTCTGACAAAAAAAACATGAAATAATTCAAATCTTTTGAAGGAATCATCATAAACGAGACGCAAGTTCACGTTCTAACATAAAAAAAACTATCATTAAACCCATAAATGAACAGAAAACAGGTTTAACGACTGAAAAAGGCACCAAACTACCATGATATGATTCAGTGGATGAGACTTTTTCAGGTCGTTTCAATAAAACTGAGTCTGACGATAAAATCTGTTGATAAAACCTGTTTAGTTTAATGACAGAATACAGATTTATTCCTGTCAATCTGATGAAATAATGTTTGAATCTGTTCAATAACATTCAATTTACTGAACCCACTGGTGAGTTTGGATCATCTACCATCAATCAGGACTTCAGGTTTTAATGGTTAAAGATCAATTGAATTCTAAAGTTGAAAATCAACTCAAACCAACTTCAGTCTGTGCAGGATTTCCATTCATTAATAGTGCATAAATGTTCACATCATCAGCGAATTATGTGATGTGATTTTGGTTATTGTATCGTTTCGTGCCAAATTTAACAGTTTTTTTAGTGGAAGAGAAGTTTTCCTTCATCCTTCAGTCACTGTGTGAATACAAACAACAACTACAAACTGATTTTCTCCAGAGGAACTGGACTCATCATCCACTCAGGTCAGAGTTAAAACCAGTTAAACCAGTACCAGGTACTCCTCCTGAAAACAAATGACGTTCAACTTAAAATGAGGTTTAAGTTCGTTTAACTTTACATTAAATCAGGTTTTAACAGAGAAAAACTGAGGTTAATGATCACAAACTGGTAAAAGTCGTTCTTTATTAAACAAGAAAATATTTTAACTAGGTAAAACTTAAGTAAATCAGGAAATTGTTGCTCATTGATGGAAAAACTTTTGAAAAATTGTCAGTCTTGCTAATTTACAGAATTTAATTTCTTCTATTTACCAAAAAACAATACAACATCTAGAAACAAAACAAGATTTAATTCTTCAAATAAACTATATACATAAAACATCACATCATCAGTGAATGATGTGATGTGTCTTCAGTTTTTGTCCTGTTTTGTGTCAAATCTAATGGTTTTTTAAAGTCGTGAGGTTTTCACGACTTCATGTGAGGTTTTCCTTCATCCTTCAGTCTCTGTGTGAATATAAACTACAAACTGATTTTCTCCAGAGGAACTGGACTCATCATCCACTCAGGTCAGAGTTAAAACCATCTAAACCATTTAAACCCATTGAACCAGTTAAACCAGTACCAGATTCAAAGTCCATCTGTGATTTAATCAGAAATAAAACAAACCTGCGACATATTTAGTCTTACTGGTTGGTTTGTGTTTGGACTAAATGATCACCAGTCAATATGAACAGGATCAAACTGATCCTAAAACACATTTTTCTGATTTAAAAGTTTCAAACCTCCTGAAACCAGATGATATTCAAGTTAAAATGAGGTTTAAGTTCATTTAACTTCACATTAAATCAAGTTTAAAAGGAGAAAAACTGAGGTTAACGATCACAAACTGGTAAAAGTTGTTCTTTATTAAACAAGGAAATATTTAAACCAAATGAAAACTAAGTAAATCAGAAAATAGTTTTTTTAATTTACAGAACTGTACTTATTCTGTTCACAGGAAAAAAACTCTTAAAATGTTCTGAACAAAACAAGATGTAGTTCTTAAAAAACAGTAAACACATAAAACATCACATCATCGGTGAATGATGTGACTTGTCTTCAGTTTTTGTCCTGTTACGTGTCACTGTGTGAATACTGGATCTGGTTCACGTAAAATCCTGTTTGGACCTGGAACGAAACTCAACGTCCAGCACCGTGAGTTTAACTCTGACAAAAAAACATGAAATAATTCAAATCTGTTGAAGAGGTAATCGCAAACAAGATGCAAGTTCACAATCTAATCTAAAAAACTTATATTAAACCCATAAATGAACAGAACAAAGGTTTAACATCTGAAAAAGGAACTAAACTACCATGATATGATTCAATGGATGAGACTTTTTCAGGTCATTTCAATAAAACTGAGTCTGACGATAAAATATGTTAATGTTAATATTAACACGGAAATATTTAAACTAAATAAAAACTTAAGGAAATCAGAAAATTATTTCTAATTTCTAGAATTGTATTCATTCTATTTATGGAAAAACTCTTTAAACATCCAGAACAAACAAAAAAACAGTAAACACATAAAAGATCACATTATCAGTGAATGATGTGATGTGTCTGAAGTTTTTGTTCTGTTTTGTGTCAAATGTAATATTTTTTAAAGTCGATGTGAGGTTTTCCTTCATCCTTCAGTCATTGTGTGAATGGAATCAATGACAAACTGATTTTCTCCAGAGGAACTGGACTCATCATCCACTCAGGTCAGAGTTAAAACCATTTAAACCAGTTAAAACTAGTTAAACCAGTACCAGGTTCAAAGTCCATCTGTGATTTAATCAGAAATAAAACAAACCTGCGGCATATTTAGTCTAAAAGGTTGGTTTGTTTTTGGACTAAATGATCACCAGTCGATACAAACAGGATCAAACTGATCCTAAAACACATTTTCCTGATTTCAAAGTTTCAAACCTCCTGAAAACAGATGATGTTCAAGTTAAAAATGAGGTTTAAGTTTATTTAACTGTATATTAAATCAGGTTTAAAAAGGGAAAAACTGAAGTTAATGATCACAAACAGTTAAAAATCATTCTTTTTTAAACATGAAAACATTTAAACCAAATGAAAACAAGAAAGTCAGAAAATTGTTACTCTTTAGCAGAATTTTATTTATTGTATTTATCGTAAAAACTTTTTAAAATGTCCAGAACAAAACAAGATGCAGTTATTAAAAAAAAAAGTAAACACATAAAACATCACATCATCAGTGAATGATGTGACATGGCTTAGTTTTTATCCTGTTTCGTGTCACTGTGTGAAATCTGGATCTAGTTCATATAAAATCCTGTTTGGACCTGGAACCAGACTCGACGTCCAGCACCATGAGTTTAACTCTGACCAAAAAAAACATGAAATAATTCAGATCTGTTGAAGGAATCATTGTAAACCAGATGCAAGTTCACGTTCTAACATAAAAAACTAATATCAAACCCATTATTATATTTACAAAAAACCTTTAAAAACACCCAGAACGAAAAAAAAAATTAAGACATAAAACATAATTTTGTCAACAAATGATGTGACGTGTCCTCAGTTTTTTTCCTGTTTTGTGTCAAATCTACAGTTTTTTTTTTTAAATCGATGTGAGGTTTTCCTTCATCCTTCAGTCACTGTGTGAATGCAAACAACAACCAGAAACTGATTTTCTCCAGAGGAACTGGACTCATCATCCACTCAGGTCAGAGTTAAAACCAGTGAAAACCATTTAAACCAGTACCAGGTACTCATCCTCCTGAAAATAGACGACATTCAACTTAAAATGAGGTTTAAGTTCATTTAACTTTACATTAAATCAGGTTTAAAAAGAGAAAAACTGAGGTTAACGATCACAAACTGGTAAAAGTTGTTCTTTATTAAACAAGGAAATATTGTAACTAAGTAAACACTTAAGTAAATCATAAAATTGTTGCTCATTGCTGGAAAAACCTTTAAAAAGCTGTCATTCTTCCTAATTTACAGAATTTCATTTCTTCTATTTACAGAAAAACCTTTTAAAACATCTAGAAACAAAACATTTCATTCTTCAAAATAAACTATATACATAAAACATCATATCAGCAGTGAATGATGTGATGTGTCTTCAGTTTTTGTCCTGTTTCGTGTCAAATCTAATGGTTTTTTAAAGTCGATGTGAGGTTTTCTTTCATCCTTCAGTCACTGTGTGAATACAAACAACAACAAACTGATTTTCTCCAGAGGAACTGGACTCATCATCCACTCAGGTCAGAGTTAAAACCAGTTAAAACCAGTTAAACCATTTAAACCAGTACCAGGTATTCCTCCTCCTGGAAACAGATGATGTTCAAGTTAAAATGAGGTTGAAGTTCATTTAACTTTACATTAAATCAGGTTTAAAAAGAGAAAAACTTAAGTTAACAATTACAAACTGGTAAAAGTCATTCTTTATTAAACAAGAAAATATTTTAACTAAGTAAAAACTTAAGTAAATCCAAAAATTGTTGCTAATTTAAGGAATTTTATTTATTATATTTCCAGAAGAACCTTTAAAAACACCCAGAATGAAAAAAAAAGACATAAAACATCACATCATCAGCAAATGATGTGATGCGTCTTTAGTTTTTGTAGTGTTTTGTGTCAAATCTAATGTTTTTTTTAAAGCCGATGTGAGGTTTTCCTTCATCCTTCAATCACTGTGTGAATGCAAACAAACTGATGTTCTCCAGAGGAACTGGACTCATCATCCACTCAGGTCAGAGTTAAAACCATTTAAATCATTTAAATCAATTAAACCATTTAAACCAGTACCAGGTATTTCTCCTCCTGAAAACAGATGATGTTCAAGTTAAAATGAGGTTGAAGTTTATTTAACTTCACATTAAATCATGTTTAAAAAGAGATAAACTGAGGGTAATGATTACAAACTGGTAAAAGTTCTTTATTAAACGCGAGAATATTTAAACCAAATGAAAAGGTAAGAATGTCAGAAAATTGTTTCTGTTTTACAGAATTGTATTTATCGTATTTCTAGTAAAAACTTTTAAAAATGTCCAGAACAAAACAAGATGTAGCACTTAAAAAAAAGTAAACACATAAAACATCACATCATCAGTGACTGATGTGACGTGGCTTCAGTTTTTGTTGTGTTTTGTCTCAAATGCAACTTTTTTTTTTTAAGTTGATGTGAGGTTTTCCTTCATCCTTCAGTCACTGTGTGAATAGAAACAATGACAAACTGATTTTCTCCAGAGGAACTGGACTCATCATCCACTCAGGTCAGACTTAAAACCATTTAAAACCAGTACCAGGTTCAAAGTCCATCTGTGATTTAATCAGAAGTAAAACAAACCTGTGTCACATTTAGTCTAAAAGGTTGGTTTGTATTTGGACTAAATGATCACCAGTCAATACAAACAGGATCAAACTGATCCTAAAACACATTTTCCTGATTTAAAATTCTTACGCATTTACAGAAAAACCTTTAAAAACATCCAGAACAAAACAAGATGTAGTTCTTTGAAAAAAAGTTCATCCATAAAATATCCCATGATCAGAGGTTGATCTGATGAGGCTTTGGTTTAGTTAAAGCATGACAAACTCAGATTCAACTGGTTTAATTGGTTAAAGACAAGGATGAACCACATCATATTTATCCTTAAACTGTTAAACTTCTGACAGTGAAAACATTTGTCGAAATAAAACGACGACGGTGCGAATGTGAATGCTTCATAGTTTGGTTGTTTTTTTTTTCTGGTTGAGTTTGAGGTGATTTATGCAGATTCATTGTTTCTTTGACGTTGGAGGTTAATTTGTTGTCCGTTTTTTCATGTGTTGGAGTTGTTTACTGGTTTAACATCATTAGGTTCATCAACTCAACCCAGTCGGACTGAATGTGTAGCCGGGCTCGGACCGGCTCAGTTCAGGTTCAGCTTCAGTTTACGCATTGGAGTTTGATGATGTGTGACTGGAGCCAACCAACGTCGGCTGGTGTTTGGACCTGGAACCAGTTTAACCATCGACCCCAGTGAGTAAATCCAGTAACTGATCCGACACGTACCAACAACCAGTGAAGGATGGAACCAGTGGAACCATCAGTGTGCACCTTCACACCTATACGTCCCAGTGTTTCTGCTGAAGGTTTTCATTAGACCTACATGATACTTCAGCTCAACTGCAGACTCATCACATGGTTTTTGTTGTAGTTCCATGTGAGTTAGCAATTGCATTTGTCATTTTTAATAGTTCATGCTCATATTTGACGTGTTTTGATAAGTTTGTGTTCTGTAGTTTTTCCACGTCTTTATCGGGTCAAATCTGCAGAGAAACTAATCGGTTAAAGAGTGGAACCTCTGATGGTTCCGGTGGATGGTCTGGTTTGTAAGAATCCAGACCAACATAAACCTTCTGGGTTCAGTTTGAGTTCTGGTCCTGATGTTTGGATGTGGAACCGTCGACCTCAGTGAGTAGAGACGCCAATGGCGCTTCAACCTCATTCATCTGAACATTTGTAAAAACACCAGTAGAGTTGGAGTTGAATGGACATGTGGATCCAATGAAGGTCAGTTGTCAGAGTCTCCGTCTTCGCTGATGAGGCTGTGGTTTACGTCGGCTGTTGATCAAAGTTCAATCTGTGGTTGAAAGCTGAGATTGTATTTCTAATTTACTCTTGAAATTCAAAATCCAAACATTGAACTGACCCAAACAGGACAAACGAGCCTCAATGACCCTGTTCTGACCCTGTTCTGACCCTGTTCTGACCCTGGTCTGACCCAGGTCTGACCCTGGTCTCACAGTCGAACAGGAATGAAACCACTTCACTGTTCAGTTCAGGGTTTAATGTCTTTTGGTTCAGTTTGTGTTTTGGGGGTTTTGCTGGTTGAGCTGTTGTTGTTTGTTTGAGCTGTTGTCCTGCTGTGGTCTGTTGTGCGACTGTCGGAGGTGGACAGTATAAACTGGTGTTTGGATGTGTAACCAGTGGAACCAGTGAGTCCATACTCCGGTGTTTTCATGGGTGTAAATGGGTGCATGTGTTTGTGCGTTCAGGAGTTCAGGGGTTCATGTTTTGGTTCTGCTGGTGGATGATGTGTGAATGCTGGAGGTCTGACGAAACTGATGTTTGGACCTGGAACCAGTTTAACCATCCAAACCAGTGAGTAGAAGAACAAACCATCAGCTGGGATTATTTACAATAGAAATAGGATGGAATTCAAACCAACAGTTTGTATTAAACACATGTTAGTTTCAGAGCCAGAAAAACAGCTGATAATGATGGAATAGAAACACACTCAGATGGAGTTGGACAGGCTCAGTTTGTTTGTTGTTAGCGTCAGTTTGTTTTTTGTTTGTGTTAGTTTTTGTGCTGCCGTGGGCTGTTGTGTGACTACTGGAGCTAACCTGTATAAACTGGTGTTTGGACGTGGAACCAGTTTAACCATCGAACCCAGTGAGTCCAGTTTGTGCAGATTTGAACCACATTCAAACATGCTGTTGTTTAGTTAAATGACTTAAAGTCATTGGTTCGATTCCATTCATGTTCAAACTGTTAAACTGATGGAGTTTAAGTTGAATGGACAGAAACTGAAAAAATCTAAATCTGACCAAGATCATGTTCACTTCTTCCATTGGCAGATTTTTCTTTGCTTAACTCAATTTTTTTTGTTGGCTTAATTCAATTTTTTTTTCTTTTTCTTAATTCAAGATTTTTTTTTTTTGTCTTAATTCAACATTTTGTTTACTTAACCTCCTGAGACCCACTGTCACAACTTTATACAAAAAAAGAAAAGAAAACTGTCGACCACAAAGGACATTCCATAAAAATTTCAAAAACTGCATCTGAAAAAACTGTTGCATCATGATGTTTCCAATATAGGCACTTATTTAATTAAGAAAAAGAAAAAGCTAGTACTTTGCTGACATTTCCTGGGTCTTAGGAGGTTAAATTCAATATATATATATATATATATATATATATATATATATATATATATATATATATATATATATATATTTTTTGCTTAATTCAAGATCTTTTTTTTGTGCTTAATTCAAGTTTTTTGCTTAATTCAAGATTTTATTTATTTCCTTAACTCCATATTTTTTGCTTAGTTCAAGATTTTTTTTTTTTTGCTTAATTCAAGCAAAAAATCTGCCCAAGGGACAAGTGAACATGCTCTTGTTCAGATTAGTGTAAATCACATGTTCCAGATCTATTGTCTTTAAATCCATTCTTCTATCTGACTGTACAGTTCCTCTGTAGGTGATTCTGTCTGATTTTAACTGTGATCAGATATTTGAACACAAATGAGACAAATCCACTTGGTCAGATTCAGATTTCATTCAGTGCATATGAACCTGATGGTCATCTGTCTGACTCACCGTCTACGCTGATGATGCTGTGGTTTACATCGGCTCTTGGACAGTTTCAGCTGTGGTTTTAGTTCTTGAATTCAGTGGTGAAGTGTTCGACCAAACCATGATGTGAATGTAGAAACATCACATTCAGTCTGTTTTTGTTCTGATGTTGGATGATGTGTGAATGCTGGAGGAGCAAACAGACTGGTGTTTGGACCTGGAACCAGTTTAACCATCCAAACCAGTGAGTCCACACCATTATATATATATATATATATATATATATATATATATATATATATATATATATGTATGTATATGTATATGTATGTATGTATATATATATATATATATATATATATATATATATATATATATATATATGTGTGTGTGATTGTGATTGTGAGAACTGGACTGTGTTGATGTCACAGAATGAACAGAATCATTGAAAATCTTCAGAATTCAAACACTGACATGAAACACATTCATCTGTGAATAATATATTGTTAGCCTTGTTAGCATAATTACCTGAGTCATATTTTTAGCCAGACTGTGATATTGGTGTAACTTTACTGTCCAAACACTACTGCTTTTATGCAAATATCACAAGTGGGACAAAAATATGATGTAGGTAATTATGCTAACGAGGCTAACGATGCATAATAATATATAATCTGCTCCATATTCCTGACAACAGCTGTAACGGGGTACGTTTGAATGTAGATGTGGTTGTTGTTTTACATCCTGGAGGTTGATGGTGTGTGACTGGAACTAATCGGTTTAAACTGGTGTTTGGACCTGGAACCAGTTTAGCCATTGAACCCAGTGAGTTCAGAATAAAGAGCTGAAACAATCTAAACTGTAAATGTAAGATGAACAGGAACCTGTTTGAGTTCTGTTTGGACTCAGACGGAGGAAATAATCCAATCCAAATGTCCAGAACCAGTTTAACTCAAACCAATTAAACGCCCGATTATTAAATTAAACGGACCAGTTTAGGCATTAATTTAGTGCCGTAGGTTAGGCTGAGTTTGTGTTGTGGAGGTGGATGATGTGTGAAGGATGGAGGTGGATTTAAACTGCTGTTTGGACCTGGAACCAGTTTAACCATCGACCCCAGTGAGTAAAACCAGTAACTGTGACCTTTAACCCTCAGTAAACTACTGCTAATGATGGACAGGACTGATATGAAGGGGTTAATATTCATGTTTAAAAGTTACGCTGCTTCAGAAAATATCAGTCAATATGATGAATCCATTAAATATATGACTAATACAAAAGGAAATGGACATAAACAAATGCTAACATACTGTAATGTAAGTGACAGTATCATCAGCGTAAAGGGATAATTTTATTAATTAATGATATATTTTCATGGAAAAAGTGACTTTTCCTTCAGTTTTCTCTGTTTCTGATATAATAACCCATTTTTTTTAATCGGAGTTTTAATGAACATCTACATGATCAGTGAGTTAAATACAAGAAAATACCTGATTTACACTGAAAAAACACAAACTACAGAAGATAATATTAGAATATACAGTGAATAAAGTCAAATCCAGAGAAACCAGTGGATTAATGTTTTGGTTCTGCTGGTGGATGATGTGTGAATACTGGAGCTCAGACTAAACTGGTGTTTGGACCTGGAACCAGTTTAACCATCCAAACCAGTGAGTAGAGGAACAAACCATCAACTGGGTTTATTTACAGTAGAAATAGGATGGAATTCAAACCAACAGTTTGTATTCAACACATGTTGGTTTCAGAGCCAGAAAAACAGCTGATAATGATGGAATAGAAACACACTCAGATGGAGTTGGACTGGTTTAGTTTGGGGTCGATAGTGTTAGTTTGGTGTTGTTTGTGTTAGTTTGTTTATTGTTTGTGTTAGTTTTTGTGCTGCTATGGGCTGTTGTGTGACTACTGGAGCTAGCCAGTTCAAACTGGTGTTTGGACGTGGAACCAGTTTAACCATCGACCCCAGTGAGTCCAGTTTGTGCAGATTTGAACCACATTCAAACCTGTTGTTTAATTAAAGGAGTTAAAGTCATTGGTTTGATTCCATTCATGTTCAAACTGTCATATTGATGGAGTTTGAGTTGAATGGACAGAAACTGAAAAAATCTAAATCTGACCAAGTGTAATTGTCTCATTTCTAGTCCAAATATCTGATCACATTATAAATCAGACAGAATCACCTACAGAGGAACTGTACAGTCAGATAGAAAAACTGATTTATAGACAATAGATCTGGAAATCTGATTTACACTAATCTGAACAAGAGCATGTTCACTTGTTAGATTGGCAGATTTTTATTTATTTATTTATTTTTTCCTTAATTCAAGATTTTTGTTGCTTAATTCAACAATGTTTTTTTGCTTAATTCAAGATTTTTTTTTAACTTAACCTCCTAAGACCCACTGTCCACATTTGTGAACAAGAGTTTCTCAACTTTATACAAAAAAAAAGAAAACTGTCCACGACAAAGGACATTCCATAACAATTTTAAAAACTGCATCTGAAAAAACTGTTGCATCATGATGTTTCCATTATAGGCCCTTATTTAATAAAATACAAAAAAAGCTAGTACTTTGCTGACATTTCCTGGGTCTGAGGAGGTTAATTCAAAAAAAATTTTTTTATGCTTAATTCAAGAATTTTTTGTGTTTAATTCAAGATTTTTTTTTTTTTGCTTAATTCAAGATTTTTATATTCACTTTTTTGTTGAATTAAAGATTTTATTTTTTGTGCTGAACTGAATTTTTTTTTTCTTTTTGCTTAACTCAGTGTTGTTGTTGTTGTTGTTTTTGCTTAATTCAAGCAAAAAATCTGCCCAAGGAACAAGTGAACATGCTCTTCTTCAGATTGGTTTAGTTTGGGGTCGATACTGTTAGTTTGGTGTTGTTTGTGTTAGTTTGTTCCATTGTTCCACTTGTTCCATTGGCAAATTTTTTTTTTTGCTTAATTCAAGATTTAATTGTTTTGCTTAATTCAAGCAAAAAAAAAAAATCTACTAGTGGAACCAGTGAACATGCTCTTGTTCAGATTAGTGTAAATCAGATGTTCCAGATCTATTGTCTTTAAATCCATTCTTCTGTCTGACTGTACAGTTCCTCTGTAGGTGATTCTGTCTGATTTTAACTGTGATCAGATATTTGAACACAAATGAGACAAATCCACTTGGTCAGATTCAGATTTTATTCAGTGCATATGAACCTGATGAAGGTCATTGGTCCAACTCACCGTCTACGCTGATGATGCTGTGGTTTACATCGGCTCTTGGACAGTTTCAGCCGTGGTTTTAGTTCTTGAATTCAGTGGTGAAGTGTTCAACCAAACCATGATGTGAACGTAGAAACATCACATTCAGTCTGTTTTTGTTCTGATGTTGGATGATGTGTGAATGTTGGAGGAGCAACCAGACTGGTGTTTGGACCTGGAACCAGTTTAACCATCCAAACCAGTGAGTCCACACCATTATCTGTCTATATATATGTGTGTGTGTGTGTGTGTGTGTGTGTGTGTGTGTGTGTGTGTGTGATTGTGAGAACTGGACTGTGTTGATGTCACAGAATGAACAGAATCATTGAAAATCTTCAGAATTCAAACACTGACATGAAACATATTCATCTGTGAATAATATATCGTTAGCCTTGTTAGCATAATTACCTGAGTCATATTTTTAGCCAGACTGTGATATCGGTGTAACTTTACTGTCCAAACACTGCTGCTTTTATGCAAATATCACAATTGGGCCAAAAATATGACAAACGTAATTATGCTAACGAAGCTAACGATGCATAATAATATATAATCTGCTCCATATTCCTGACAACAGCTGTAGTGGGGTATGTTTGAATGTAAATGCGGTTGTTTTTTTACGTCTTGGAGGTTTATGGTGTGTGACTGGAACTAATCAGTTTAAACTGGTGTTTGGACCTGGAACCAGTTTAACCATCGAACCTGGTGAGTCCAGAATAAAGAGCTGAAACAATCTAAAATGTATAAATGTAAGATGAACAGGAACCTGTTTGAGTTCTGTTTGGACTCAGACAGAGGAAATAATCCAATCCAAATGTCCAGAACCAGTTTAACTCTGATCAGCTGTTTTATTGACTCTTCAGTGAATTCAGTCAAACCAATTAAATGCCCGATTATTAAATGAAACAGACCAGTTTAGGCATTAATTTAGCGCTGTAGCTGAGGCTGAGTTTGTGTTGTGGAGGTGGATGATGTGTGAATGATGGAGGAAGGGCTAAACTGCTGTTTGGACCTGGAACCAGTTTAACCATCAACCCCAGTGAGTAAAACCAGTAACTGTGACCTTTAACCCTCAGTAAACTACTGCTAATGATGGACAGGACTGATATGAAGGGGTTAATATTCATGTTTAAAAGTTACACTGTTTCAGAAAATGTCAATCAATGTGAGGAATTCATTAAATATATGACAAATAAAAAAGGAAATGGACACAAACAAATGCTAACATATTGTTACATAAGTGACAGTATCATCAGCGTAAAGGGGTAGTTTAATGAATTAATGATAGATTTTGGTGGAAAAAGTTCCTTTTCCTTCAGTTTTCTGTTTGTGCGTGTGCGTTCAGGAGTTCAGGGGTTATGGTTCTGCTGGTGGATGATGTGTGAATACTGGAGCTCGGACTAAACTGGTGTTTGGACCTGGAACCAGTTTAATCATCCAAACCAGTGAGTAGAGGAACAAACCATCAACTGGGTTTATTTAGATCTGGGTCTGTCCATTAAATTGGGTTTATTTACAGTAGAAATAGGATGGAATTCAAACCAACAGTTTGTATTAAACACATGTTGGTTTCAGAGCCAGAAAAACAGCTGATAATGATGGAATAGAAACACACTCAGATGGAGTTGGACTGGATCAGTTTGTTGTCGTTAGCATCAGTTTGTTTATTCTTTGTGTTAGTTTTTGTGCTGCTGTGGGCTGTTGTGTGACTACTGGAGCTAGCCAGAATAAACTGGTGTTTGGACGTGGAACCAGTTTAACCATCGAACCCAGTGAGTCCAGTTTGTGCAGATTTGAACCACATTCAAACCTGTTTTTTAATTAAAGGACTTAAAGTCATTGGTTCGATTCCATTCATGTTCAAACTGTCAAACTGATGGAGTTTGAGTTGAATCGACAGAAACTGAAAAAATCTAAATCTGACCAAGATCATCTTCACTTCTTCCAGTGGCAGATTTTTTTTTTTTGCTTAATTCAAGGTTGGGTTTTTTTTTTTTTTTGCTGAATTCAATTTTTTGTTTTTTGTTTTGCTTTGTTAAAGATTTTTTTTTGCTTATTTCAAGCCAAAAAAATCTGCCAATGGAACCAGTGAACATGCTCTTGTTCAGATTAGTGTAAATCAGATGTTCCAGATCTATTGTCTTTAAATCCGTTCTTCTGTCTGACTGTACAGTTCCTCTGTAGGTGATTCTGTCTGATTATAACTGTGATCAGATATTTGAACACAAATGAGACAAATCCACTTGGTCAGATTCAGATTTTATTCAGTGCATATGAACCTGATGAAGGTCATCGGTCCGACTCACCGTCTACGTTGATGACACTATGGTTCACGTTGGCTCTTGGACAGTTTCAGCTGTGGTTTTAGTTCTTGAATCTAGTGGTGAAGTGTTCGACCAAACCGTGATGTGAACGTAGAAAAATCACATTCAGTCTGTTTTTGTTCTGATGTTGGATGATGTGTGAATGTTGGAGGAGCAAACAGACTGGTGTTTGGACCTGGAACCAGTTTAACCATCGAACCCAGTGAGTCCAGAATAAAGAGTTGAAACAATCTAAAATGTATAAATGTAAGATTAACATGAAACTGTTTGAGTTCTGTTTGGACCCAGATGGAGAAAATAATCCAATCCAAATGTCCAGAACCAGTTTAACTCTGATCAGCTGTTTTATTGACTCTTCAGTGAGTTCAGTCAAACCAATTAAATGTCAGATTATTAAATGAAACGGACCAATTTAGGCATTAATTTAGTGCCGTAGGTTAGGCTGAGTTTGTGTTGTGGAGGTGGATGATGTGTGAATGACAGAGGTGGGACCAAACTGGTGTTTGGACCTGGAACCAGTTTAACCATCGACCCCAGTGAGTAAAACCAGATGGACAGGACTGATATGAAGGGGTTAATATTAATTTTTAAACAATATGAAGGGGTTAATATTCATGTTTAAAAGTTACACTGTTTCAGAAAATGTCAATCAATGTCAGGAATTCATTAAATATATGACTAATACAAAAGGAGATGGATGCCAACAAATGCTAACATACTGTAACATAAATGACAGTATCATCAGCGTAAAGGGATAATTTTATTAATTAATGATGTATTTTGGTGGGAAAAGTTCCTTTTCCTTCAGTTTTCTGTTTGTGCGTGTGCGTTCAGGGGTTCATGTTTTGGTTCTGCTGGTGGATGATGTGTGAATACTGGAGGTCTGAGTAAACTGGTGTTTGGACCTGGAACCAGTTTAACCATCCAAACCAGTGAGTAGAGGAACAAACCATCAACTGAGTTTATTTACAGTAGAAATAGGATGGAATTCAAACCAACAGTTTGTATTAAACACGTGTTAGTTTCAGAGCCAGAAAAACAGCTGATAATGATGGAATAGAAACCCACTCAGATGGAGTTGGACTGGTTTAGTTTGGGGTCGATAGTGTTAGTTTGATGTTGTTTGTGTTGGTTTGTTCTATTGTTCCACTTGTTCCATTGGCAGATTTTTTTTTTTTTTGCTTAATTTTTTTTTTTTTTTTTTTTTTTTTGAATTCAAGATTTTTTTGCTTAATTCAAGATTTAATTATTTTGCTTAACTCAATATATTTTTTTGCTTAATTCAAGATTTTATTGTTTTACTTAATTCAAGCAAAAAAATCTACCAGTGGAACCAGTGAACATGCTCCTGTTCAGATTAGTGTAAATCAGATGTTCCAGATCTATTGTCTATAAATTCGTTCTTCTATCTGACTGTACAGTTCCTCTGTAGGTGATTCTGTCTGATTTTAACTGTGATCAGATATTTGAACACAAATGAAACAAATCCACTAGGTCAGATTTAGATTTTATTGGAACCAGTTTAACCATCCAAACCAGTGAGTCCTCGTCCCACATTCTAACATCTACTGTCTGGTTGTGATTTTAGATTCAAACTGTAAGGGTTAAATAAACCCAGTTCTTTCTCTGAAGGAAAACTGGGGTCATCTGTGGACCTCCCAGTCCCACTGATCCAGACTCAGATCAGATTGAACCTGTTTTTTAGTCCCAGTCTGTGTCAAATCCAACATGTGCTGTTGATCTAATGAAGCTGAGTTTAGGAGGTTTGTGTGTTGGCCTTGGATGGAGTGTGACATCTGGAACTAAGATCCTGTTTGGACCTGGAACCAGTTTAACCATCCAAACCAGTGAGTACAAACTGGGTTTATTTAGACCTGGGTCTGTCCATCAGTCTGGATTTATTTAGACCTGGGTCTGTCCATTGAACTGGGTTTATTCAGACCAGGGTCTGTCCATTAAACTGGGTTTATTTAGACCTGGGTCTGTCCATCAGTCTGGATTTATTTAGACCTGGGTCTGTCCATTAAACTGGGTTTATTTAGACCTGGGTCTGTCCATTAAACTGGGTTTATTTTAGTATCTGTCACTTTTCCATCTTTTTAGACCCAATAATTAAAGGTAAATGTAGACATGTTTACCTCAGGATGGACCTAATGATGACCTCAGGGAAATGATCCATCCTATAATTAATGAATTTATAATCAAATATTGGGTCCAAAAATTGGGCCCAAATATGGACATTAAACCTCCCTAGGAGTCAGTGCATTAGATATAGACCAGTTTTAGTGACAAACCCATTAACTGGATTTAATTCAAAACAAACCTGTTACTAGTTCTTTCTATAATAAAGCGCATGTTGGTTTCAGAGCCAGAAAAACAGCTGATAATGATGATGGAATAGAAACACACTCAGATGGAGTTGGTTTGGTTTAGTTTGGGGTCGTTTGTGTTAGTTTTTGTGTTGCTGTGGGCTGTTGTGCGATTGGTGGAGCTAACCAGTTTAAACTGCTGTTTGGACCTGGAACCAGTTTAACCATCCAAACCAGTAAGTACAAACTGGGTTCATTTAGACCTGGGTCTGTCCATCATCAGCCATCCCATAATTAATGAATTTAGAATCAAATACTGGGTCCAAAAAATGGACCCAAATATGGACATTACACCTCCCTAGGTGTCAGTGCATTAGATATAGACCAGTTTTAGAGACGAACCTATAAATATGATTTAATTCAAACCAAACCTGTTTCTAGTTCTTTCTATAATAAAGCACATGTTGGTTTCAGAGCCAGAAAAACAGCTGATAATGATGGAACAGAAACACACTCAGATGGAGTTGATTTGGTTTAGGCTGTTGTCATTAGCGTTAGTTTTTGTGCTGTTGCCAGCTGTTGTGCGACTGGTGGAAGTGGGTTTAAACTGGTGTTTGGACCTGGAACCAGTTTAACCATCGAACCAAGTGAGTAAAACCAGTAACTCTGACCTTTAACCCTCAGTAAACTACTCCTAATGATGGACAGGACTGATATGAAGGGGTTAATATTCATTTTTAAATGATATGAAGGGGTTAATATTCATGTTTAAAAGTTACGCTGTTTCAGAAAATATCAGTCAATGTGAGGAATTCAATAAGTATATGACAAATACAAAAGTGGACACAAACAAATGCTAACATACTGTAACGTAAGTGACAGTATCATCAGCATAAAGGGAGAGTTTTATTAATTAATTGCATATTTTGGTGGAAAAAGTTCGTTTTCCATCAGTTTTCTTCTGTTTCTGATATAATAACCCATAATTTTAATCAGAGTTTTAATGAACATCTACATGATCAGTGACTTAAATACAAGAAAATACCTGATTTACACTGAAAAAACACAAACTACAGAAGATAATATTAGAATAAATGGTGAAATAAAGTCAAATCCAGAGAAACCAGTGGGTTAATGTTTTGGTTCTGCTGGTGGATGATGTGTGAATGCTGGAGCTCAGACTAAACTGGTATTTGGACCTGGAACCAGTTTAACCATCCAAACCAGTGAGTAGAGGAACAAACCATCAACTGGGTTTATTTACAGTAGAAATAGGATGGAATTCAAACCAACAGTTTGTATTAAACACATGTTGGTTTCAGAGCCTGAAAAACAGCTGATAATGATGGAATAGAAACACACTCAGATGGAGTTGGACTGGTTTAGTTTGGGGTCGATAGTGTTCGTTTTTGTGCTGCTGTCGGCTGTTGTGTGACTGTTGCAGGTGGACAGTATAAACTGGTGTTTGGACCTGGAACCAGTTTAACCATCCAAACCAGTGAGTAGAGGAACAAACCATCAACTTGGTTTATTTTCATCAGGGGTGTCAAACATGCATCCCAGGGCCCAAATGCGTCCCCCCCAAAGGTTCCAATCTGGCCCCTGGGATGAATTTACAAAGTGTAAAAATTCCACAGTCAAGGCTGTGGAACTCATTTTAGTTCAGGTTCCACATACAGACCAATCTGATCTACAGTCAAGTAATAACAGCAGAATAACCGACAAAAAAGAATGACTGCAGATTTTCTACTGGGTTTGATATGAAAAAAACCCCAAAAACATTACATTATGCCTATAAATAATGACAACTTCAAATGTTTGTCTTTGTTTTAGTGCAAAAAATAACATTAAGATACAAAAATATTTACATTTACAAACTATCTTGTAACAATAAAATGTGAATAACCGAGAATAGAATTAATTTAGGCAAAAAAAAAAAAAAAAAAAAAAAAAGTTTAGCTTGAATTAAGGAAAAAATGTTCAATTAAGCCAAAGAAAATTCTTGAATTAAGCCCCCCAAAAATCTTCAGTTAAGCAAAAAATCTTGAATTAACAACTTCAAATTTTTGTCTTTGTTTCAGTGCAAAAAATAACATTAAATTATGAAAATCTTTCCATTTACAAACTATCCTGTAACAATAAAATGTGAATAACCTAGAAGAGAATTGAATTAAGCAAAAAAAAAAGTTTGGCTTGAATTAAGGAAAAAATGTTGAATTAAGCAAAAAATTAAGTAAAAAAAAAAAAAAAATCTTGAATTGACCCCCAAAAATTCTTAAATTAAGCACAAAATGAATAAATAAATAAATAAATAAAAAAAATCTTAAATTTAGCAAAATATCTTGAATTAACAACTTCAAAATTTGTCTGTTTTAGTGCAAAAAATAACATTAAATTATGAAAATATTTACATTTACAAACTATCCTGTAACAATAAAATGTGAATAACCTGAACAAATATGAACAACCTGAAATGTCTAAAGAAAATTCAGCCCAAATTGAACTCTTTTCTGCCTGTTCCTCAGTGTTTAGTGTCTTTGTAGATCTGATCCATAATGCACATGGACAAATGAGAAGTGGAGGCAGAATATTGTTAAAATTGTACTGATTTTTCTTCAGAAATTTCAGTTTTTTCAGGTTATTCACATCTTTTTTGTTTGGATAGTTTATAAAAGTAAGTATTTTCATAATTTAATGGCGTTTTTTTGCACCCAAACGCGACATAAATTGTCAGTTGTCATTATTTATAGGTTATTCTGTTATTGTTTTACTTGTCCGGCCCACTGCAGATCAAATCAGACTGAATGTGGAACCTGAAAGAACATGAGTTTGAGAGCCCTGGTTTACAGCTAGAAATAGGATGGAATTCAAATAAAAGAACCATTTTTAGTGCTTCTTATGATAAAACACATGTTGGTTTCAGACACAGAAAAAAAGCCAATAATTATGGGATGCAGAAGTGTCCAGAACAGACTCCGACCTGGTTACCGTGGTTACACATTGAGTTTGTGTCCTGCCGTTTGTGACTGTGTGAATGTGAATCGGATTGTCTTTGGACGTGGAACGGCTTTAAGCGTCAACACCAGTGAGTTCAAGGAGTTGGTTTAAGATCGACCTTTAAAAGTTGAACATGATCACATTATTTCTATCATTTCAACCAGTTTGTACTTTCATTACGTCACAGACCGAAAACCACCGAGCCGCTAATCTGAGCCAAACATGTCAAAAACTGGTGTCAAATCCAGTTCTTCATCTTTTAATTTAATTTAATTTAATTTAATTTAATTTAATTTAATTTAATTTAATTTAATTTAATTTAATAACTGAATTTTTCTGAATTTGGCATTTTAAAAAAAATGTCACTAACCTGAACAGTTTGAAATCAGTGGAACTGTTCCAATATTCAGTGTTTTCTTAAATTTGATGAATTAATGAAATGAAAATATTACACTGAGATATTAACACTAAATGGTGTTAAAGTCATGTTAGTTCAGGTTCCACATTCGGACCAATAGGATCTAAAGTGGGTCAGAACCAGGAAAATAAGAACAGAACCTAGAAATAGCCACTAATACAAACTATTCTTTGTTTTGTAATAAAGTAAAATTACATGAAAATATTTACATTTACAAACTATCCATTAAAACTGCGAATAATCTGAACAAATCTGACCAACCTGAACAGTCATTGTATAAACCAATATTCAGTGTGTTCTTAAATGTGTGTGTTTTAGATCCACTGTATCAGTACGATAGAATGAACATGTAGAACTGATCAAACTGAACCTGAATGTTGGTCCAGTTCCACTGGGTTTTTTTTTTCCGTAAATGTCAGTTTGTTCATGTTATTCACATTTTTAATGGATAGTTTATACATGTAAACATTTTCAAACTATCATTTTCCTTTTTTTCCTCTAAAACATGGATCAAAGTTTGGTGTTGACATTATTTCTGTATTATTCTGTAGTTATTGGACTGGTTCTGACCCAGTTCAGTTCATACTGGGCTGAATGTGGAACCTGAACTGACCTGTTTGAACTGGTTTGGACCCAGAGCTGGAAAGTCTGACTGTTTGCAGACGACGGGATGGAATTCACCATCGTCTTTACAAACATGAATCACTGTTTTCAGAGGGAAAAAAACATATTTGAGGTTCAGGGTCGTTTTCTGCGTTGGCGTCAGTTAACGTTGAGGTGTTTCCTTATGTGTGACGACTGGAGTGAATAAGCAGCTGTTCGGATCTGGAACCAGACTGAACGTTCTTGACGGTGAGAGCAGCTTAGCTTTATTATGTTTAATTTTCCGTAGTTACCATGGAAACAGCATCATCTTCTACAACATTGATTCACCAGTAAAACCCATGGAGTTGGATCAATGACAGTGGATAAAATGAACAAAAATGAAGACAAAACTGTAAAATAATAAATAATGTGAGAAAACAAGCAAAAATGTAGTAAAATAAAGTTTAAAAAAATGAAATAAGCAACAAAATGAACAAAAACAACCAAAGTAATGAATAAAATGAACACAAATGAATAATAAATCAACAAAGTAATAAGTAATATTAACAAAATAAGCCACAAACTGAACAAAACTGAAGAAAAAGAAACAAAAACAGACAAGAAAATTATGAAAAGCAGGTAAAATGTAAATAAAATGAACAAAAGTGAATAAGAAAATGTATGAAAATAATAAATAACATGGAGAAAATAGCAAGAAAATTAACAAATGTCATACTGTCCGACTTAAAAAAAAAAGAATTGTACTCTTACGACTTATTTATCTCCAAATGTGAAGATTTTTTCTAATATTATTGCAACTTTTTCCTCCAGATATTACAGCTTTATTCTTATAATAGTTTTTTTTTCTTACTTTTCAACCTTCTTCTCCCTAAAAATCTTTTGTCCATGTAATTTTGTTACTTTTTACGACAGTGTATTAGCACCACATAAGAAAATAAAAACACTACGGGAATAAAGTCGTAAAATATCAAGATAAAACCCATCATTTTATGAGAATAAAGTCCAATACAAAAAGTCATAATATTACAAGAACGTCGTAATTTAAAAACAGGCAGGAAAAATATCATAATTTACGAGAATAAAGTCGTACCCAATGGTTGCATAATGGAGACTTTAAGGACTTTAAAGACAATTTACACACATTTAAGTTTGTTTTGTCATAAAAATCGAACACATTTGGAGCAAATTATCCCTTTTGTGGAGGAGGAACAAACAGTTTCTTTCAAATCTTTCTTTAATGTCCGACTGTTCGCAGATGATATTCTTTTATCGGTTACTGTTTTATGAGGAAACAGTGTGTGACTGGTTCTGGACAGAAAATGACTTTTGGAAAAGGTGTCCGACTAACTGTACAGACCAGTGAGTATCCGATCAACAGAATTAGATTTATTATCGTGGAGTCGTATTTGTCCTTTACTACGACGGCGTATTAGCACCATATAAGAAAATAAAAACATTTGTCACTACGAAAATAAAGTCTTAAAATATTGAGATAGAACCTGTAATTTTATGAGAATAAATCCATAATTTGGAGCAAATTACTGAATTTACTTAAGGTTTACACTTTCTAAAAATGACTTTTTATTGCACTAATGCAAATTTATTTTCAAAACATTACAACTTTAATCTCATAAAAGTACATTATTTTTGTTAAATTATGAGGTTTTTTTTAACTACGTCTTTATTCTCATAATATTGTAACTTTCTTCTCATCATGACAAGTGTGTTTTTTATTTTTCCGATGTGGCGCTATAATCCACTGTCGTAGTTTTGTTTCCCAGAAACACCTGAATTCAACGTGTCCACATACTTTTGGATATATAGTTTATATTGAACATTTATTCAGTTTTGGATAAATTTGAGAAAACAGACACAAATAATCATTCATACCATTTATACGACAGGTCAGTCATATGATATAGTAAAGGCAAATGTATTTGTATATATTCAAAGTGTTTACAAAGGGTTTAAAAACAAGAGGAGAACGTAGAAAAGAAAAAAGTAAAGAAGGGAATTAAAGCAGAAATCAGAGACAGAACAACAGCTGAAACAGTGTGGACTCAAAGGAACAGTTGAATGTTGAATCAGTCCTGTAAATGTCAAAGATGTCAAAGTACAGAGTTTAAAGGGTTCAAGGGTTAACGACATCGGAGCGTTTCTTCTTCTAACTTTAATTCGATGGTTTCGTGTGTTTGTTGAACTGCTGTGTGTTGATGCAGTGGTGGTTGTTGTTTTTGTTTGGGTGAAACTCAATGTGTGACATATTCTGGAAACAACAAACTGTTTTTTGGAAAAGGAACCAAACTGTGGGCGGAGGACGGTGAGGACGCTGTAATGTCTGACATTCTTTACTGTCTTTAAACACAACCTTTTAATATCACTGCTCTACAGCTTATTTTAAACCAGGGGTGTCAAACATGCGTCCCAGGGGCCAAATGTGTCCCCACAAAGGCTCCCATCGGGCCCCTGGGATGAATTTACAAAGTGCAAAAGTTCCACAGTCAAGGCTGTGGAACTCATTTCAGTTCAGGTTCCACATACAGACCAAAATGAAATACAGTCAAATAATAACAGCAGAAGAACCGACAAAAAAGAATGACTGCAGATTTTCTTCTCGGTGTGATGTAAAAAAAATAATATTACATTATGCCTATAAATAATGACAACTTAAAATTTTGTCTTTGTTTTAGTCAAAAAATCCACAGTCTTGAATTGAATTAAGCAAAAATAAATACATAAATAAATTGTTTGAATTAAGGAAAAAAAAATTGAATTAAGCAAAAACAAAATCTTCAATTAAGTAAAAAAAAATCTTCAATTAAGCCAAAAAAAAAAAAATCGTGAATTATGAAAAAAAAAAAAATTAGCTTGAATTAAGGAAAAAATGTTGAATTAAGCAAAAAAAAAAATTTAAAAAAATCTTCAAGTAAAAAAAATCTTGAATTAAACAAAAAAAAAAACCCAAATCTTGAATTAAGTAAAAAAAAAAAATCTTAAATTTAGCAAAAAATCTTGAATTAACAACTTCAAAATTTATCTTTGTTTTAGTGCAAAAACTAACATTAAATTATGAAAATATTTACATTTACAAACTATCCTGAAACAATAAAATGTGAATAACCTGAACAAATATGAACAACCTGAAATGTCTAAAGAAAATTCAGCCCAATTTGAACTGTTTTCTTCCTGTTCCTCAGTGTTTAGTGTCTTTGTAGATCTGATCCAGAATGCACATGTCGAAATGAGAAGTGGAGGCAGAATGTTGTTAAAATTGTACTGATTTTTCTTCAGAAATTTCAGTTTTTTCAGGTTATTCACATCTTTTTTTGTTTGGATAGTTTATAAAAGTAAGTATTTTCATAATTTAATGGAGGTTTTTTTTTTTTTTTGCACTAAAACATGGACATAAATTGTCAGTTGTCATTATTTCTAGGTTATTCTGTTATTATTTTACTGGTCCGACCCACTGCAGATCAAATCAGACTGAATGTGGAACCTGAAGGAACATGAGTTTGAGAGCCCTGGTGTAAACTGAACAGATTAAATGAGTTCATTGTTCCGTATTTTAATCAGATTAATTGTTAAACTAAATGACCAAAGTGTTGGTTTAGTTCATGTTTTTGATCTGTAATCTGTTTAAACCTGTACAGTCCATTTATCCAACAGATGTATAAATGTGCTTAAATTTAACTCTTTTTGTTCTGGATTCAGTGTTGAACTCACACCAGTGTTATCGCTGTGTGTGTAGATGCAGTGGTTTTTGTTTGGGTGAAACTCGATGTGTGACATATTCTGGAAACGACAAACTGGTTTTTGGAAAAGGAACCAAACTGTGGGCGGAGGACGGTGAGGACGCTGTAATGTCTGACACTCTTTACTGTCTTTAAACACAACCTTTTAATATGTATTTAACTCTGTTCCGTCGACTGTATCTGAAAGTGTGACGCTGCATTTACTGTACGTTCAGGTTATCAATATCTGTAATCAATATCTGATCGACCACTCAGTGATGGAATATGAATTAAGTGATTATTGATTATTGACCATAAAAATCAGAGGCTGAATTTAGTGATACTGTTTTTATTATTATTATTATTATTATTATTATTATTATTATTATTATTCTGATGAAGGCTGAGTTTCGTCCTGATTCGACACCGACTGAACATTAAATGATACAAACATAACGTTATATGTTTTATGAACTGGAACCAGAAAACCGATCCAGTTGGTCTAATATTCCAATTTACCGCATTTATGAAAGTCCATCTGAAACACACAACACTTTACAGGAAAATAATTCAATATTAGATCTGTCACCAAACAGGACAAACTAGTTTTCACATCATTAGTCGCTTTTCCGCCGGACACCTGCGCAAAACTTTACCGATATTTACTAAATGTGGAAAAAACAGAAGTGGGTAGTGTCGGTTTTTCCATTAAATCACAAATGCGGTGATTTGTTTAATTTATTATCGCGAGATGACACCAGAAGTCATTCCATAAACATGTCGTTGAGCATAAATATGGTGTTGATTTACAGATATATTCATTAATTGTATTAAATTCTAAAATGATTGGGTTTCCTGGTGTTTCTTTTAAAACTCTTCTTCTTTACTAATTGTAACGTCTGTCAACATCCTTTTTTTAAAAAAAATTCACCTGACTTTAGTTGTGAAAAAAGGTCTTTTTATTGCAGTTTTGCCTTATATACAATTTGCGCTACGCCCGAAAAACCACCTCTTGCCAGCACAAAAACTTTAATTGAAAAATGAGACTTTTGACAAAATTGACGTTTTTCCATTTGGTAAATTTTTATGCGCAATTTATTTTCACGGGATTTAAGGATCAATGGAAAAGTGACTAATGTTAAATATTATTATTATTATTATTATTATTATTATTATTATGGTTGAAACTCGTCACATTTGCTTTTGAAACCAAATGATTAAATTGTAAAAGTGAATCTTAAAGGCCATGAACGTCTCAAATATTCAATATTCAAGTCTGATTCCATTCAAATGAATCGATTAATTCAACTCCAGGTGTTTGTAGTTCTCGTTCAGATCAGATTCACTGTGTGTCTGCATCTGGAGGAAACCTAAAGATGTTTTTCGGAAACGGAGTCAAACTCATCATAAATGGTTGTAAGTATCGCATCGAACAAACCAACTTCATGAAGACACTTTGGTCTTTAATACGACTCAAATCCATCCAGATGTTTGAAAGGATCGATAACTGAAACTGTATGCGAATAAACCGGAGCTGTTCCACATTCAGTCCGAGTCCATCTGAAACTGACCCAACCATTAAAAGAACACAATAATAACAACCTGTAAACAATGACAACTCCAAGGATTTGTCTTTGTTTTAGTAAAAAAAAAAAAACATTAAATGATGACAATATTTATATTTACAAACTATCCAAACAAACAAGATGTGAATAACCTGAAAAAAATAAATTCCTTAAGAAAAACAAGTGCATTTTTCCTATTCGGAGTCAACGTATGGTTCGTTCATTTTCACAAATGTGCAGAATCCGTTTGTAGTTTGTGGTTCAGATCAGATTCACTGTGTGTCTACGTCTGGAGGAAACTGGAAAATGACTTTTGGAAATGGAGTCAAAGTCTCCGTAAACAGCTGTGAGTAAAAAAAACAAACAAACAAACAAAAAAACAACAGACATTTGAACAGTTTTTTACAGACCTGAATGTCACAGAATTTACACCGAAGCAGTAAAATAATCTTTAGTGGATGAAACAGTTTAATGTAGTTTGAACATCAGTGACACATTCACGTCAATAATAATAATAATAATAATAATAATAATGAGTAGATTTACTTAATATGTTTTTGTTCATTCCACAAATAAGTCTGATGTGGTTTTTTTGGTCATGCTGAAATATTCCATGTATTTATTGTTAATCTACGACAAAAGGAACAAAGGAAGTCTGGTTGAATGTTCCTGTTCAGGTGTAATTCCATCAGGTTTCCACTAAAACCATGTGTGAAGGACTTTGGGTTTGAATCTGGAGGTTTTTCCTTCAGTTAATCTTTCACGTCCATAGTTCGTGGATGTCCTAGCGGTCCAAAGTCCGTTATTGTGCATTTGATTCCACCCGTTCATCTTCAGTTTATGTCTTGGTCTCGGTCATAGTGTGACGAACTCTGCTGCTTCTAAACTCTCCTTTGGCTCTGGAACCAAACTCAGCATTTTCAACAGTAAGTCAACGACACTGAATATTCCACTGACATTATGACTAAAAACCAATCAATAGGAAACAAACGACTGAAATAACAAAGTGTTTGAATGTCCAGATGAAAAGGTGTGTTTGGGTTTGATCAGTGTTTGGTCAGAGCTGATGTGGTCAAAGTGGATTTGCATATGGATTTGTCCATCCTGGTCCCAGATAAACCTTTGTATTTAAAGTCTGACTATTTGCGGATGATGTTGTCATTTATAGTTTTGGAGGAAACAGTGTGTGACTGGTTCTGGATGGAAAATGTTTTTTGGTCCAGGCATCAGGCTAACTGTTGAATCCAGTGAGTATCGGATGAATTCGGTCTGAATTTGGACCATTTGATCATATTTTTTCTCGGCTGGTTTTGTTGAATATGTGGTGGATTTATTGACTCGTATGAAAACACCTGCAATAATTCAATAATCCAAAAGAAAAGCCACTAAATCAGACGGTTTTACCCTCTTTTCCCTCCTGGTCCCAGATAAACCTTGTATTTGAACGTCCGACCCTTTGCAGATGATGTTGTCATTTATAGTTTTGGGAGGAAACAGTGTGTGACTGATTCCGGATGGAAACTGTTTTTTGGTCCAGGCATCAGACTAACCATTGAATTTAGTGAGTATCAGATGTATTCGATGTGAATTTGGACCATTTGATCGTATATTTTCTCGGCCGGTTTGGTTGAATATGTGGTGGATTTGTTGACAATAATTCAGTAATCCAATAGCAAAGTCACCAAATCAGATGGTTTTACCCTCTTTTCCCTCCTGGTCCCAGATAAACCTTTGTATTTGTACGTCCAACCATTTGCAGATGATGTTGTCATTTATAGTTTTGGAGGAAACAGTGTGTGACTGATTCTGGACGGAAAACGACTTTTGGAAAAGGCGTCCGACTAACTGTAGAGACCAGTGAGTATCCGATGAATGGACTTGGATTTATGATCTTGTTGTTTCACATTTATCTACATGTGAGTGAAAGACTAAAGTAAAAACGTTCAGAACAGAACCATGTTCACATGGATCTGATCTGGACCTAAAAGACAGATTAGACTCAGATCTAAAGGTTTACGAAAGGAAAATCAGACACAAACATGTTCTTCAGTGACTTTTCCATGGAATAAAGAATCCAAACCCATCTGATCCAACAGCGCTGAAGCCCAAACATACGGCCCAGCGGCCAGAACCTGAGGGTCCGATCCGGTCTCTGGGACGACTTAGAGAAAAACCAAAATGATACTGAAGATATTAATGATCTATGATTAAGTCCTGTTAGTTCAGTGGTCCCACACAGACCAGTCTGATCTAAAGTGGGTCAGAACAAGGAAAAGACCATCAGAACCAGGAAAAGACCATCGGAACCACAGAGAAAGAATCACAAATACACAGTTTTGTCTTTGTTTTACTCCGAAAAAGTAAAGTTTCATAAAAATGTTTATATTTACAAACTATCCTTTCATAAAAAAGCGAATAACCTGAAAAGTTTGAAGTCAGTGGTTTATACCATTATTATGTTTATTAAATGTTTGGTGTATTTGTACATTTTACTGAACATGTATAAATGATAAACAGATGAAAACTGCAGGGATTTTTCTGAAGACGTTTCAGGTTCAGTGAAAAAAGCCCAATTCCATGACAGATGTGAAACACATGGTCTTATTGGACCAGTCTGACCCACCTCAGATCGTACTGGTCTGACCCACCTCAGATCGTACTGGTCTGAATAGTCCCTCCAAACTACCAGGAGTTCAACTCTTCTTCATAGTTTCATGTCTGATTTAATCCAGACCTAATGAACTGATCTGGTTCCATCAGAGTCCTGCTTGAACCTTTACAGCGTCATCATCTGAGGGTTTTTACATGTTCAACACTTCCATAAATACACATTCAAACCTAAATAATGCAGTGACTTGGACTTGGACTAAATACTCCTGAAAACCTCTAGTGGGACCTCAACCTTTGGACAGTTGAGTCTGTATTCCGTGGTCACACCAACTGTGGACCTTCTTAGATGCACTTCTTGTTCAGATGGGATGGACTGTGTGAATGTTGGAGGAAACCGTCGACTTCTGTTTGGAAAAGGAACCACAGTGACCATCGAACCCAGTGAGTTCCAAACATTTAGATCTGCTTGAATGTTGGTGTTCACGTGTAATTCCATCAGGTTTCCACTAAAACCATGTGTGAAGGACTTTGGGTTTGAATCTGGAGGTTTTTCCTTCAGTTAATCTTTCATGTCCACAGTTCATGGATATCCTAGCGGTCCAAAGTTCGTTATTGTGCATTTGATTCCACCCATTCGTCTTCAGTTAATGTCTTGGTCTCGGTCATAGTGTGACGTACTCTGGTGCTTCTAAACTCACTTTTGGCTCTGGAACCAAACTCAGCATTTTCAACAGTAAGTCAGCGTCATTTAATATTCCTCTGACGTTACGACTAAAAACTAATCAATAGGAAACAAACGACTGAAATAACAAAGTGTTTGAACGTCCAGATCAAAAGGTGCGTTTGGGTTTGATCGGTGTTTGGTCAGAGCTGAAGTGGTTAAAGTGGATGTTCATATGGATTTTTCCGTCCTGGTCCCAGATAAACCTTTGTATTTAAAGTCCGACCCTTTGCAGATGATGTTGTCATTTATAGTTTTGGGAGGAAACAGTGTGTGACTGGTTCTGGATGGAAAATGTTTTTTGGTCCAGGCGTCAGACTAACCGTTGAATCCAGTGAGTATCAGATGAATTCAGTCTGAATTTGGACCATTTGATCATATTTTTTCTCGGCTGGTTTTGTTGAATATGTGGTGGATTTGTTGACTTGTATGAAAACACCTGCAATAATTCAATAATCCATAAGAAAAGCCACTAAATCAGGTGGTTTTACCCTCTTTTCCCCCCTGGTCCCGGATAAACCTTGGTATTTGAACATCCGGCCCTTTGCAGATGATGTTGTCATTTATAGTTTTGGAGGAAACAGTGTGTGACTGGTTCTGGACGGAAAATGACTTTTGGAAAAGGCGTGCGGCTAACTGTAGAGACCAGTGAGTATCAGATGAATGGTTACTGTCTTGAATTATTGTCTGTGATTCATCTGATAAAAGTCTGAGTGTGAACGACCAACGTGAAAACAGTAAAAACAGCCAAAACACCGAAAGAGGATTTCTAAAGTTGACGACAAATAGACTTCAATTGACTCCCTTTCATGTTGAACTGACATCAGGCTGAGTTTGAAGCATTGTTGAATCAACTCTACATGTCATCTGGACATTCAACACCTTGAATATTTGACACATTCATATATATATATATATATATATATTAACCCTAGATATAAAAATCTTACTATGAGACTTGAAACCAGTATATTCTGCTTAAAATAATTTAATCGTTCTATTATCCTTAGACTATATTTTCTAACTTTAATACTTTAATAAAACTTGATCAATGTAATTTTCTTCCTGCACTGACAGATAATTGGACTTGAAATAAGACATTTGAACCCAATAATCAGTTGAATTTTCTTATTTTTGTACAGGCCTCTTTTTTTTTGCAGTGCACCAGGTTTTACTGGTTTTCATCATTATATCGGCCCAAAACTCAATTTTTTTTCACCGTTTTATTCTCAATGAGACACTTTCAGATAATAGATTCTAAAACGACCTCAACTCTGTCCGTTTGATCATCAGAACTATGACATAAAACTTCAGAATCAGTGAGTTTCCATCTGAACCAGTCCATGTGGTTCTGGTTCTGATGGGATGCACAGTGTGAATGACGGAACCCGTCGACTTCAGTTTGGACAAGGAACCAAACTGATCATTGAATCAAGTGAGTATCAGACATGTGGGTGGTACTGGGGTCGAAGGGGTTCAAATGGGGTTCAGAATGAGGTCCAGAATGGGGTCAATAATAGGGTCCAGAATGAGGTCCAGAATGGGGTCAATAATAGGGTCCAGAATGGGGTCAATAATAGGGTCCAGAATGGGTCTGAGTCCACGATCAAACCTACATTTGGGCTTCACACTGTAAAAATCTAAATCTGTATTTGTCTCATTTCTAGTCCAAATATCTGATCACACTTAAAATCAGACAGAATCACCTACAGAGGAACTGTACAGTCAGATAGAAGAACTGATTTATAGACAATGGATCTGGAAAATCTGATTTAATAAATCGGACCGAGATAGTTTTCACTTGTTCCATCGGCAGATTTTTTTTTTTTTTTTTGCTTGAATTAAGCAAAACTAGAAATAAGAAAAATCCACCTGGTCAGGTTTTTCCAGTTCAGCTCAGTGTTTGATCCAATGGGTTT
This sequence comes from Sphaeramia orbicularis, assembly GCF_902148855.1. Classification (NCBI taxonomy): domain Eukaryota; kingdom Metazoa; phylum Chordata; class Actinopteri; order Kurtiformes; family Apogonidae; genus Sphaeramia; species Sphaeramia orbicularis. The sequence goes on along the minus strand of NC_043973.1, from coordinate 55,012,221 downwards.
GGATTCTTTGTTCTATGGAAAAGTCACTAAATATGTTTTATATGATTTTCCTTCAGTAACAGAAAACCCTTTACATTTGAGTCAAATCTGTCTTTAATGTCCGACCTTTCGCAGATGATGTTCTTTTATCAGTTACTGTTTTATGAGGAAACAGTGTGTGACTGTTTCTGGACAGAAAACGACTTTTGGAAAAGGTGTCCGACTAACTGTACAGACCAGTGAGTATCCGATCAACGGACTTGGATTTATTATCGTGGAGTTGTATTTGTCCTTTACTACGACGGCGTATTAGCACCACATAAGAAAATAAAAACACTTGTAGCTTTCAGAATAAAATCATTAAATATTGAGATAGAACCTGTAATTTTGTGAGAATAAAGTCAAATCCAAAAACAGTCAGAATTTTATGAGAATAAAGCCATAATTTGGAGCAAATTAGTGAACTTACTTAAGGCTTACAATTTCTTAATATGACGTTTTATCACACTAATGCAAATTTATTTTCAAAATATTTCAACTTTAATCTCATAAAAGTTGTTTTTGTTAAATTCTGAGTTTATTTAAAACAATGAATTTATTCTCAAAACATTCCGACTTTATTCTCGTAGTGACTGAGTGTTTTTATTTTTCCGATGTGGCACTGATATGCTGTCGTAACTTTACTTTCTAACATTTAATATGAGTTGTGTAAATGCTAAAACTGGAAGGTTGTTCCATGGAATAATTTCTGGAAAATCCCTGAAACATCACACTGTTCTTTTCTTGGACTCTTTTGTTTTTTGCAAACCTCCAGAACATTATTCATCTGCTCAGGATTTCATGTCAAATTTCACAAACAAAAGCCCTTTCATGAATTCGCTTCATACAATCTGATATCGAAATGATGCCAAACTAACCTTCTTTGTATTTTTCTACATATATTGAATAATAATGATTAAATTAGCACTCAGACGGTTTTCAGTTTTAGTCCAAACCTTCACTTTAAACCTGAACCTGGTTTCAACAGATCTAAAAAGGACAAGTGTCGTAAATATTACAAAATAAATACTTCCACTCGTCTCAAACTGAAATATTCCAAGTGTTTATCGTTAATTGACGACAAAGGAACAAAAGTCAACATAGAAACCTGTGGGATATTTGACTAAACATGACATAAAACCACCTGGGGTTGAATTGCTGTTGGTCGAATTAGCTCCAATTATTTTACTCCTTTTTCTCCTTTCCAGTATTTTTTTTTCTCACATTGACTAAATTCAACATCAAACATGATTCATATCAAATCCATGAATTAAAGTGGTTTTAAAAACAATCTTCCATATTCTTTAATCTGATCGGGTTCTGGTTGGTTGTATTTTCGGGTTGTTGTTCGGACTTTGAGAACAGTTCTTGTCGGTGTCAGATTCACTGTGTTTCTGCTTCTGGAAACTACAGGATGTTTTTTGGAAAAGGCGTTAAACTAACCGTAGAAACCGGTGAGTGGAATTAAAAGTGGTTTTATCTGGATGCTGACTGGATCCGACAGATGTGGAACTGATCGGACCACTTCACCGACATGTTGATGCTTTAATCGTTCCCTTCAGAAAAACGCAATAATTCAACACGTACACTGCAAAGAATATCCTGCTGGAAATGAGCCTAATATTCCAAAATCTGGTGAAATTGCCTTATATCGAGCAAAAAAAATCTGCCAATGGAGTCAGAAACTGAATATTGACTAGAATTCTAAAAACTAGCAAAAAAGTCTGATATAAAAAAACCCATAATGTGCCTTAAAACGAGACAAAAAACAATGATTAGTATAAGAACAATAGATAATATTAGAGAATATTTTCTTATTTTAATAAAACTTGATCAGTGTAATTTTCTTCCTGCACTGGCAGATATTTGTACTTGAAATAAGACATTTGAACGAAATAATCAGTTGAATTTTCTTATTTTTGTACAGGCCTTTGTGACCAAATAGTGCACATTATGCGGGGGTTCGCATTTTTTCCAAAAGGACACATATTTGCTGCAATAATAGCATATTTCCATGCAAAATATGAGGGGCTCGCGTGATTTAATAATCCCCACATTTTTCAGCATAAAGTTTCAAAATATAGCATTGTAACTTTACATGGGTAGTGGTGTAACGTCATAGGCTAATGCGTCCACAGAAGGAAAACTAACCGCAAACCTCAGAAAAATTCCTCCAAGAGGATAAAAAATACAAGTGTTAGTTTGTGAATCACAACGAACATTTAAGTGGATTTAAAACATTAAATCTGTCAAATCCAGTTCAACACTGACATAGTTTATGTACAAATATTTGAAAATACTTCACCAATAAAAATGAAACAGGTTTTTAAATCTGAAAACGAGTTAAATTTATCAGATAAATGGAATAAAATATGATGAACGGAAATATTGAACGGGAAGGTTTGGTTGAGTTTAAATATAAATCCGCAGTAAAAACTGGAAAAGCAGATACTTTTACTGCAGTACTGGGTCAAATACTACCATTCCACATCAAATCTGGAGAATCTGGACTTCTGTGTGTATTTAATGGGATCATCCAGGGGTCAAAGTGTGACTGTTTGCAGACGATGTGATTGAATTCGTCAGTATTTGAGCTAAAGTTTTTGTTGAGGGAATGAGAACTGTGTGACTGGATCTGGAAACTGGAAACTATTATTTGGAAAAGGAACCAAACTGACGATAGAAAGCAGTAAGTGGAATTATTCTGATGTTTGTCTCATCCACGTCGGTGAGTTTAACGTTATTGAAAGCGTTATTTGTTGGTTTCCGTCCGTGCTCGTTCGAGTTTATTCTCCTGTCCTTTTTAATGTCTTCATAAACTGTTTGATCTAAAGTCATGCATCATATTCTCTAATATTTTGACTAAAATCAACCACAAACCATGGATCTCTAATGGGGTTTATCACGGGGGGGTCAAACATGCGGCCTGTGGGCCAAAACCAGCCGCCAAAGGGTCCGATCTGGACCATTAATGAATGAATGAAATGAAAATATTACACTAAGATATTAACAATAAATGGTGTTAAAGTCATGTTAGTTCAGGTTCCACATTCAGACCAACAGGATCTAAAGTGGGTCAGAACCAGGAAAATAAGAACAGAACCTAGAAATAACCACTAATACAAACCATTCTTTGTTTTGTAATAAAGTAAAATTACATGAAAATATTTACATTTACAAACTATCCATTATAACTGTGAATAATCTGAACAAATTTGACCAAAATGAACGGCCTTGCTATAAACCAATATTCAGTGTGTTCTTAAACGTGTGTATTTTAGATCCACTGTATCTGTACGATAGAATGAACATGTAGAACTGATCAAACTGAACCTGAATATTGGTAAAATTACACTGATTTTACTCAGAAATTTCAGGTTTTTCATGTTCTTCACATTTTTTAGGATAGTTTATAGATGAAAACTTTTTCCTTCATGTTATTTTATTTTTTTTACTCTAAAGCACAGGTGTCAAACATGCGGCCTGGGGGCCAAATCCGGCCCCCCAAAGGGTCCAGCCCCTAGGATGAATTTTTGAAATGCAAAAATTACACTGAAGATATGAACAATCAAGGATGTTCAAATCATTTTAGGTCAGTTCAATCTAAAAATGATCCCACCGGTGAAATACCATCATAATAACCTATAAATAATGAAAACTGTGAATTTTTCTCTTTGTCTTAGTGTGAAAAAAGTTTCATTACACGAGAATATTGACATTTACAGACTAGCCTTTTACAAAAAATGTGAATATCTGAAATGTTCTAACAGACGTATGTGGAATTTTAATAATATACTCCCTGTTATTTAATATTTTGTGTATTTGTAGATCCACTGTGATCTGTAAGTTGTGATTCAGTTGTATAAATGATAAACTAAGGTGTAATTGTTAACATTGCACTTATTTTACTAAAGAATTTTCAGGTTCATATTTGTTCATGTTATGTTCGAGTACAATTCACAGATGTAAAAATTTACATTATGGAATTTAAATTTTTTCCACTCAAAAGTTATTATTATTCTATTATTTATATTATTTGACTAGTCTGGCTCACTTTAGATCATATCAGGCTGAATGTGGAACTGAACTAAAATGAGTTTGACAGCCTTGCTTTAAAACATGCAAAATGTTTGTATTAGTCATTATTTCTAGGTAGTTCTGTTGTTATTTTTCAGGTTCTGATCCACTTTAGATCATATTGGTCTGAATGTGGAACCTGAACCAATATGAGTTCAACATAAATGACGGAACATAAGAAGAACATTTCCATACCGTAGAAATTCTGCAGTAAAAGCTGTGAGTTAGTTGATAGCTAGAATGAAAGTGTGGAACCTTCTGGAGGATGAGGACAGATGGTTCTAGTTGAACTCCTATCCACTGTGGGACTGGATCTGGATCCAACAGGAGGCTTTTATTTGGAAACAGAACCAAACTGATGATAAGCAGCAGTAAGTAGGATTCAAACCTTCAACCTGTGAAGGGTTAGAATGAGTCTGGAGATGTTCAGGATTTACTTCATGTATAGCACAGTTGTCAAACATGTGGCCCGGGGGTCAAAACCAGCCCGCCAAAGGCTCCGGTCCAGCCCTGGGGATGAATTTGTGAAATGCAAAAATTACACTGAAGATATTAAGAATCAAGGATGTGAAATTTATTTCAGGTCAATTCAATCTAAAGTGGGTCAGACCAGTAAAATATTATCATAATAACCTATAAATAATGAAAAACATTTCCCCCTTGTTTTTACCATAAAAACAGTAAAATAACATGAATGTTTACACTGATAGAATAACCTTTTAAAAAAATTGTGAATAACCTGAACAAAAATGTCTGAAGAATGTGGAATTTTAATAGTATTCTGCCTGTTTTTAAATGTTTTGTGTATTTGTAGATCCACTGCGATCTGTAAGTTCTGATTCACATGTATAAATGATAAACTAAGGCGTAATATTGTTAACATTGCAAATATTTTTCTAAAGATCTTTCAGGTTGTTCCTATTTGTTCATGTTATGTTCAAGTACAGTTTGTACATGTAAACATTTTCATTAAGGAATTTTGCTTTTGTCACTCAAAAACATAGAGAAAACATTGGAGTTGACATTACTTGTCAGTTCTTATCCTATTATTTATATTATTTTACTGGTCCGGCCCACTTTAGATCATATTAGGCTGAATGTGGAACTGAGCTAAAAGGAGTTTGACAGCCCTGATGTATAGTAAAAGTATACACTTCCACTTCCTACAAGTAAAAGTACTAAAACTGGACATAAACTCTTGAGAATCTGGACTTCTGTATGTTTAATGGCATCATCCAGGGGTCAAAGTGCGGCTGTTTGCAGATGATGTGATCCAGTTCATTAATATTTGAGTTCAAGTTTTTGTTGATGGAATGAAAACTGTGTGACTGTAACTGGGAACAGGAAAATGATATTTGGAAAAGGTACCAAACTGACGATAGAAAACAGTAAGTGGAATTAAACTATTCAACTTACACCAACAAAAAATAATTAATTAGCTACTCAAATAAACTCATCTTGAATAATATAAAACAGAAATATTCTTAAATTGTTACCAAAGCTTAATAATAATAATAATAATTATAATAATAATAATCTTAAAAATTGAAATGAAATATGATCAGAAGTGTTTCTTTATATTAATATTTTGCATTAATTCTAATCATTTATTTATTTTTTTTAGTACATGGTGACTTATTTCATGTATTTTAAGACTGGTGTAAATGATCAGTATTTATCTGGAGAAAAATCCACCTTTAACTGGATCATCCAGGGGTCAAAATGCAACTGTTCGCAGATGATGTGATTCAATTCATCAGTTTGAGTTCAAGTTTTTGTTGAGGGAATGAAAACTGTGTGACTAGAACTGGAATCAGCAAAATGATATTTGGAAAAGGAACCAAACTGATGATAGAAAACAGTAAGTGGAATTATTCCAATGTTTATTAAATCCATGTCTGTACAAAGAGAGAAAAAACATGTACAATGGTTTGAAAAGTTTCAGTGTTTTTCACAAATGAATGTTTCAGTGTATAGAGTTAAAAAGACAGGACAGCAGAGCCTAAAAATCCACAGATCAACTGTAAAAACCATCAAATATACAAATTCAACCCACTTTTAAATCCACTGGACATGATCAGAGTTCATGTTTAATGGAAAAGTGCAACTTTTCGCAGACGATGTGATTAAATTTGTTAGTGTTAGAGTTCAAGTTTTCGTCGAGGGAGTAAAAACTGTGTGACTGGAACTGGGTCAAACTGGAAACTAATATTTGGAAAAGGAACAAAACTGATGATAGAAAACAGTAAGTGGAATTATTCCAATGTTTATCACATCCATGTTGTTACAAAGAGTGAAAAACACATACAATGGTTTGAAAAGTGACGTAACGTAAAGTTTCAGTGTTTTTCACAAACATTTCAATGTCGAGAGTTAAAAAGACATGACAGCAGAGTCTAGAAACTCACAGACCAACTGTAAAAACCATCAAATATATTTAACTTTTAATATATCAAAAATAAAAAATCTCGATAAATAAATGTTGTGTGCAAAATATAAACAGAAAAGTGCCCTGTTTTATTGGTAAGAAAAATACACTAAAAACTCATTAATGAATAAATGAACCTTTCACCAAAAAACAATTAATTAGCTCCTCAAATTAACTCATCTTGAATAATATAAAATAGAAATGTTCTTAAAATGTTACAAAAGCTTAATAATAATAATAATAATAATAATAATAATAATAATAATAATAACAATTGAAATGAAATACGGTCAAAAGTGTTTGTTTATATTAATATTTCACATTAATTCTCATTATTTATTTTTTCAGTACATGGTGACTTATTTCATGTATTTTAAGACTGGTGTAAATGATCAGTATTTATCTGGAGAAAAATGCACCTTTAATGGGATCATCCAGGGGTCAAAGTGCGACTGTTCGCAGATGATGTGATTCAATTCATCAGTTTGAGTTTAAGTTTTTGTCAAGGAAATGAAAACTGTGTGACTGAATCTGGGATCAGGAAAATGATATTTGGAAAAGGAACCAAACTGACAATAGAAAACAGTAAGTGGAATTAAACTATTCAACTTTCACCAACAAAAAATAATTAATTTGCAATTCAAATTAACTCATCTTGAATAATATAAAATAGAAATATTTTTAAATCTTTACCAAAGCTTAATAATAATAATAATAATAATAATAATAATAATAATAATAATAACATAAAAAATTGAAATGAAATATGGTCAAAATTGTTAATTTATATTAATATTTCACATTAAATCTCATTATTTATTTATTTTTTCAGTACATGGTGACTTATTTCATGTATTTTAAAACTAATCTAAATGATCAGTATTAATCTGGAGAAGAATCCACCTTTAATGGGATCATCCAGGGGTCAAAGTGTGACTGTTCAGAGATGATGTGATTCAGTTCATTAGTGTTTGAGTTCAAGTTTTTGTTGAGGGAATGAAAACTGTGTGACTGGAACTGGATTCAGCAAAATGATATTTGGAAAAGGAGCCAAACTGACGATAGAAAACAGTAAGTGGAAATATTCCAATGTTTATCACATCCATGTTGGTGCAACAAGCAAAAAAACCCGTACAATGGTTTGAAAAGTGACATAATGTCACAGACAAACTTCTCAATGTCATCCACTAAAATAAAAGAGTTAAAAAGACACGACAGCAGAGCCTAGAAACCACAGATCAACTGTAAAAACCATCAAATAGACAAATTCAACACTCATTTAAATCCACTGGACATGATCGGACCAACGACGGGAATCAACTCTTCTTTGGTTCTGATGTAAATGTGGGTCAGACTTAGTCCAGTAGTCCAGTCCGGTGGTGTTCCATTTTGTTTGTCTGGAGGATCTTGTGCGTTCGGAGGGTTCCGTGTGGGTGTGTTTTATTTAGCATGAAGCAGTGGCTGACGGTTGAGTTAACGAAGCTGTTTTTATCAGTGTGTGTCTACGTTTGGAAACTCAAAGATGGAGTTTGGTTCAGGAACCAAAGTGGCCGTGCAGTTGGGTACGTTGGAATCATCCATTTGGAAAACATCCTCACATTTTTAACAAATGTTTTACATCAAAACATTAAAGAAAACAAATGAATGCACTTTCAGATTTAGATGTATTAAATACCATGAAGCTTAAATAAAATAGAATAGAACAGAATAGAATAGAATAACCTTTATTGTTGTTGTTACTCCAGTCAGTGCAACCATACTACTAATAAAAAACAATACATCAGAAAATTACAATAGAGTTAATCTGAAATTATACAAACTAAAAATAAGATGCAAAAATAGAAAATCAAATTTTAAACAAAACTAAATACAATAGAACTAAAAACACAACAACAACAAAAAAGACATAAAATATTAATAGACACAATATTAACAGTATGTTTATGTACAAACTCAAGTTTATTTAAAAAAAAATAGTGCATTTATGTTTGGATAAATATTGAATAAATATTGCATCGTTATTGCAGAAAAGAAGGTTACTGGACAGTTTGTAGAACATAATTCACATTATACAGAGTTAGTGGGTATGATTGAAAGAGACTGCATGAGAAAAAAAAAAATTGAGTGTGTATTTTAATTTAATGTGTAGTTTGAGTTCAAGTTTTTGTCGAGGGAATGAAAACTGTGTGACTGGATCTGGAGTCCAGAAACTAACTTTTGGAAAAGGAACCAAACTGATCATAAGCAGCAGTAAGTGGAGTTATTCTACTATTTATGTCATCCATGTTGGTACAATGAGCAAAAAAACCATACAATAGTTTGAAAAGTGACGTGTTTTTCACAAATGAATGTCCCAATGTCGTCAACAAGAATAAACGAGTTAAAAAGACATGACAGCAGAGCCTAGAAACCCACAGATCAACTGTAAAAACCATCAAATATACAAATTCAACACACATTTAAATCCACTGGACATGATCGGAGTTCAGGTTTAATGGAATAGTGTGACTGTTTGCAGATGATGTGATTAAATCAATCATAGTTTTTATCAAATGAATGAAAATGGACCATGTTACGTAGGATTTAATGTCATCCTTTGGTTTATTCAAAAACATTTTAAAGCAACACATTTGGTTATTTTCACTGAACAGAAAGACAATGAAAAACTGTAATCTAACGGTAAAAACTACCTTTGAGATGAAGCAGAAAATACTCCAAGTACAGTCGAGAAGAAGTCAAAGGACATATTTAGACTTCTGACATGTAAAAGGACTAACATTCGACATAAACTCTAAATCAGTGGTTCTCTAACTTTTTACAGTGGACTACCCAACTCCGGCTTCAGCATGTTTGATTAAAAAAAAAGGAAAAATTAGTTCTTGTTTTTATTTTCAAAACTTTGTGAAGAAATAACATGTATTTAACTTGTAATATATTAACAATAACAAATCTTGATAAACAAATGTTGTGTACAAAATATAAACAGAAAAGTGCTCCGTTTTATCAGTAAGAAAAATAAACTAAAAACTCATTAATAAATAAATGAACCTTTCACCAATAAAAAATAACTAATTAGCTCCTCAAATTAACTCATCTTGAATAATATGAAACAGAAATGTTCTTAAATTGTTACCAAAGCTTAATAACAATAATAATAATAATAATAATAATAATAATAATAATAATAATAATAATAAAAATATAAAAATTAAAAAATTAAAAAATGAAATGAAATGCGGTCAGAATTGTTTATTTATATTAATATTTCACATCAATTCTCATTTATTTTTCCAGTACATGGTGACTTATTTCATGTATTTTAAGACTGGTGTAAATGATCAGTATTTATCTGGAGAAAAATCCACCTTTAATGGGATCATCCCGGGGTCAAAGTGTGACTGTTCGCAGATGATGTGATTCAATTCATCAGTTTGAGTTCAAGTTTTTGTCGGGGGAATGAAAACTGTGTGACTCAATCTGGGATCAACAAAATGATATTTGGAAAAGGAACCAAACTGACGATAGAAAACAGTAAGTGGAATTATTCCAATGTTTATCGCATCCATGTCGGTACAAAGAGAGAAAAAACATGCACAATGGTTTAAAAAGTTACAGTGTTTTTCACAAATGAATGTTTCAATGTATAGAGTTAAAAAGACAGGACAGCAGAGCCTACAAACCCACAGATCAACTGTAAAAACCATCAAATATACAAATTCAACACACATTTAAATCCACTTGACATGATCAGAGTTCAGGTTTAATGGAAAAGTGCGACTGTTCACACACGATGTGATTAAATCAATCATAGTTTTTATCAAATGGATGAAAACGGACCATGTTACGTAGGATTTAATGTCATCCTTTGGTTTATTCAAAAACATTTTAAAGCAACACATTGGTTATTTTCACTGAACAGAAAGACAATGAAAAACTGTAATCTAACGGTAAAAACTACCTTTGAGATGAAGCAGAAAATACTCCAAGTACAGTCGAGAAGAAGTCAAAGGACATATTTAGACTTCTGACATGTAAAAGGACTAACATTCGACATAAACTCTAAATCAGTGGTTCTCTAACTTTTTACAGTGGACTACCCAACTCCGGCTTCAGCATGTTTGATTTAAAAAAGAGGAAAAAATAGTTCTTGTTTTTATTTTCCAAACTTCGTGAAGAAATAACATGTATTTAACTTTTAATATATTAACAATAACAAATCTTGATAAACAAATGTTGTGTGCAAAATATAAACAGAAAAGTGCTCTGTTTTATCAGTAAGAAAAATAAACTAAAAACTCATTAATAAAAAAATGAACTTTTCACCAACAAAAAATAATTAATTAGCTACACAAATTAACTCATCTTGAATAATATGAAATAGAAATGTTCTTAAATTGTTACCAAAGCTTAATAATAATAATAATAATAATAATAATAACAATAATAATAATAATAATAATAACATAAAAAAAAACAATTGAAATGAAATACGGTCAGAAGTGTTTGTTTATATTAATATTTCACATTAATTCTCATTATTTATTTTTTCAGTACATGGTGACTTATTTCATGTATTTTAAGACTGGTGTAAATGATCAGTATTTATCTGGAGAAAAATGCACCTTTAATGGGATCATCCCGGGGTCAAAGTGTGACTGTTCGCAGATGATGTGATTCAATTCATCAGTTTGAGTTCAAGTTTTTGTCGAAGGAATTAAAACTGTGTGACTGAAACTGGATTCAACAAAATGACATTTGGAAAAGGCACCAAACTGACAATAGAAAACAGTAAGTGGAATTAAACTATTCAACCTGTGAAGGGTTCAAAGGAGTCTGAATCATTTAGTAAGAGTTTAAAAGATCCAATAGCAGAGCCTAGAAACCCACAGATCAACTGTAAAAACCATCAAATATACAAATTCAACACACATTTAAATCCACTGGACATGATCGGAGTTCAGGTTTAATAGAAAAGTGCGACTGGTCACAGACGATGTGATTAAATCAATCATAGTTTTTATCAAATGGATGAAAACGGACCATGTTACGTAGGATTTAATGTCATCCTTTGGTTTATTCAAAAACATTTTAAAGCAACACATTTGGTTATTTTCACTGAACAGAAAGACAATGAAAAACTGTAATCTAACGGTAAAAACTACCTTTGAGATGAAGCAGAAAATACTCCAAGTACAGTCGAGAAGAAGTCAAAGGACATATTTAGACTTCTGACATGTAAAAGGACTAACATTCGACATAAACTCTAAATCAGTGGTTCTCTAACTTTTTACAGTGGACTACCCAACTCCGGCTTCAGCATGTTTGATTTAAAAAAAGAGGAAAAAATAGTTCTTGTTTTTATTTTCCAAACTTCGTGAAGAAATAACATGTATTTAACTTTTAATATATTAACAATAACAAATCTTGATAAACAAATGTTGTGTGCAAAATATAAACAGAAAAGTGCTCCGTTTTATCAGTAAGAAAAATAAACTAAAAACTCATTAATAAAAAAATGAACTTTTCACCAACAAAAAATAATTAATTAGCTACACAAATTAACTCATCTTGAATAATATGAAATAGAAATGTTCTTAAATTGTTACCAAAGCTTAATAATAATAATAATAATAATAATAATAATAGTAATAATAAAAATATAAAAATTAAAAAATTAAAAAATTAAATGAAATGCGGTCAGAATTGTTTATTTATATTAATATTTCACATCAATTCTCATTTATTTTTCCAGTACATGGTGACTTATTTCATGTATTTTAAGACTGGTGTAAATGATCAGTATTTATCTGGAGAAAAATCCACCTTTAATGGGATCATCCCGGGGTCAAAGTGTGACTGTTCGCAGATGATGTGATTCAATTCATCAGTTTGAGTTCAAGTTTTTGTCGGGGGAATGAAAACTGTGTGACTCAATCTGGGATCAACAAAATGATATTTGGAAAAGGAACCAAACTGACGATAGAAAACAGTAAGTGGAATTATTCCAATGTTTATCGCATCCATGTTGGTACAAAGAGAGAAAAAACATGCACAATGGTTTAAAAAGTTACAGTGTTTTTCACAAATGAATGTTTCAATGTATAGAGTTAAAAAGACAGGACAGCAGAGCCTACAAACCCACAGATCAACTGTAAAAACCATCAAATATACAAATTCAACACACATTTAAATCCAATGGACATGATCAGAGTTCAGGTTTAATGGAAAAGTGCGACTGTTCACAGACGATGTGATTAAATCAATCATAGTTTTTATCAAATGGATGAAAACGGACCATGTTACGTAGGATTTAATGTCATCCTTTGGTTTATTCAAAAACATTTTAAAGCAACACATTTGGTTATTTTCACTGAACAGAAAGACAATGAAAAACTGTAATCTAACGGTAAAAACTACCTTTGAGATGAAGCAGAAAATACTCCAAGTACAGTCGAGAAGAAGTCAAAGGACATATTTAGACTTCTGACATGTAAAAGGACTAACATTCGACATAAACTCTAAATCAGTGGTTCTCTAACTTTTTACAGTGGACTACCCAACTCCGGCTTCAGCATGTTTGATTTAAAAAAGAGGAAAAAATAGTTCTTGTTTTTATTTTCAAAACTTCGTGAAGAAATAACATGTATTTAACTTTTAATATATTAACAGTAACAATTCTTGATAAACAAATGTTGTGTGCAAAATATAAACAGAAAAGTGCTCTGTTTTATCAGTAAGAAAAATAAACTAAAAACTCATTAATAAAAAAATGAACCTTTCACCAACAAAAAATAATTAATTAGCTACACAAATTAACTCATCTTGAATAATATGAAATAGAAATGTTCTTAAATTGTTACCAAAGCTTAATAATAATAATAATAATAACAATAATAACAATAATAATAATAATAATAATAATAATAATAATAATAATAACATAAAAAAATTTAAAAAACAATTGAAATGAAATACGGTCAGAAGTGTTTGTTTATATTAATATTTCACATTAATTCTCATTATTTATTTTTTCAGTACATGGTGACTTATTTCATGTATTTTAAGACTGGTGTAAATAATCAGTATTTATCTGGAGAAAAATGCACCTTTAATGGGATCATCCCGGGGTCAAAGTGTGACTGTTCGCAGATGATGTGATTCAATTCATCAGTTTGAGTTCAAGTTTTTGTCGGGGGAATGAAAACTGTGTGACTCAATCTGGGATCAAAATTATATTTGGAAAAGGAACCAAACTGACGATAGAAAACAGTAAGTGGAATTATTCCAATGTTTATCACATCCATGTTGGTACAAAGAGAGAAAAAACACGTACAATGGTTTAAAAAGTTTCAGTGTTTTTCACAAATGAATGTTTCAATGTATAGAGTTAAAAAGACGGGAGAGCAAAGCCTACAAACCCACAGATCAACTGTAAAAACCATCAAATATACAAATTCAACACACATTTAAATCAATAATAATAATAATAATAATAATAATAATAATAACAAGAAGAAGAAGAATATAAAAAAAAGTAAAATACAGTCAGAAGTGTTTATTTATATTAATATTTTGCATTAATTCTCATTTATTTATTTTTTCAGTACATGGTGACTTATTTCATGTATTTTAAGACTGATCTAAATGATCAATGTTTATCTGGAGAAAAATCCACCTTTAATGGGATCATCCAGGGGTCAAAGTGTGACTGTTCACAGATGATGTGATTCAGTTCATTAGTGTTTGAGTTCAAGTTTTTGTCGAGGGAATGAAAACTGTGTGACTGAAACTGGATTCAACAAAATGACATTTGGAAAAGGCACCAAACTGACAATAGAAAACAGTAAGTGGAATTAAACTATTCAACCTGTGAAGGGTTCAAAGGAGTCTGAATCATTTAGTAAGAGTTTAAAAGATCCAATAGCAGAGCCTAGAAACCCACAGATCAACTGTAAAAACCATCAAATATACAAATTCAACACTCATTTAAATCCACTGGACATGATCAGAGTTCGTGTTTAATGGAAAAGTGCGACTGTTCGCAGACTATGTGATTCAGTTCGTCAGTGTTTGAGTTCAAGTTTTAGTCGAGGGAATGAAAGCTGTGTGACTCAGTCTGGATCAAACTGGAAACTAATATTTGGAAAAGGAACCAAACTGACGATAGAAAGCAGTAAGTGGAATTATTCCAGTGTTTATCGCATTCATGTCGGTACAAAGAGTACATGTACAATGGTTTGAAAAGTGACGTAACGTAAAGTTTCAGTGTTTTTCACAAATGAACATTTCAGTGTATAGAGTTAAAAAGACAGGACAGCAGAGCCTAGAAACCCACAGACCAACTGTAAAAACCATCAAATATACAAATTCAACACACATTTAAATCAATAATAATAATAATAATAATAATAATAATAATAATAATAATAATAATAACAAGAAGAAGAAGAATATTAAAAAAAAGTAAAATACAGTCAGAAGTGTTTATTTATATTAATATTTTGCATTAATTCTCATTTATTTATTTTTTCAGTACATGGTGACTTATTTCATGTATTTTAAGACTGATCTAAATGATCAATATTTATCTGGAGAAAAATCCACCTTTAATGGGATCATCCAGGGGTCAAAGTGTGACTGTTCACAGATGATGTGATTCAGTTCATTAGTGTTTGAGTTCAAGTTTTTGTTGAGGGAATAAAAACTGTGTGACTGTAACTGGATCAAACCGGAAACTAATATTTGGAAAAGGAACCAAACTGACGATAGAAAACAGTAAGTGGAATTATTCCAATGTTTATCACATCCATGTTGGTACAAAGAGAGAAAAAACACGTACAATGGTTTGAAAAGTTTCAGTGTTTTTCACAAACGAATGTTTCAATGTTGAGAGTTAAAAAGACAGGAGAGCAGAGCCTACAAACCCACAGATCAACTGTAAAAACCATCAACTATACAAATTCAACACACATTTAAATCCACTGGACATGATCGGAGTTCAGGTTGAATGGAAAAGTGCGACTGTTCGCAGACGATGTGATTAAATCAATCATAATTTTTATCAAATGGATGAAAACAGACTTTAGCTTTAGTCTTTAGTCCAGGTTTATTGAACTTCGATGGTTTTCTGACCTGATGTGGACTGGACTCAGGTGTTAAACCTTCAGATCCAGTCCAGTGAGTCTGTTTTACTGAAGGTCCATCTGATAGAAGACAGTCCACAGTTGAATGGGGTCCAGGTCTTCAGAAAAGCCTCCATGTGTCCCGGTTCATGCAACGTCTTTTCTTAATGTTTTTATTCTTATAACACAGAGCAGCAGTTTGTACGTGATGTACTAGACAATATATGATCAGTATGATAAAGAAATATCGATGATAAGTGTGTAATATTTAGTCTAAATAAATAAATAAAGAGTGTTTAGACCCTGGTCTGCAGACTGGTCCAGACCCATTTTTTGTGGTCTGGGTGTTGTCTTGGTCTCAGAGAAAGTGGTCTTGATGGGATTTGTACAAAAACTGCATTATCCCATAATAGTATTATTATTTATGAGGTGTTCTCTTCAAGACATGAGGACAATAGAATAGAATAGAATAGAGAACATTAGTTTGAACTGGTCAGGACACCTTCCACCAGCACTTTCTGCTCCACAGTTCAGATGAGGAACCAGGTCACATCCATTTGAACTCTGGTCTGTTTTCAGCCTTGGTCTTGCCTTGGTCTCGTTACCCTCTGGTCTTGGCATTGTCCTGGTCTTGGTCTTGTTCTTGGACTTGTCTTGGTCTCTGTACCCTCTGGTCTTGGACTTGTCTTGGTCTCTGTACCCTCTGGTCTTGGTGTGTCTTGGTCTTGGACTTGTCTTGGTTTCGGTACCCTCTGGTCTTGGTGTGTCTTGGTCTTGGACTTGTCTTGGTTTCGGTACCCTCTGGTCTTGGTGTGTCTTGGTCTTGGACTTGTCTTGGTTTCGGTAAATGTTCAAATGCTTTTTAATGGGGGCTTCTGGGGTCACTAAAGGTTCTGGTTTCAGCCTTACTTCAAAAGGATCGGTAGTCCACGTAAGATGAGTTGTCAGAAATGGTCTAAAGGCTGGTTGTGTGTCGGTGGGTTTTTGTTCCTCCTGTTGGCTGTGGGTGAATGTCGGAGTTAAACAACTGTTTGGACGTGGAACAACGCTATTGGTCCAAAGCAGTAAGAAAAAACATTTAAATACCTTCCATTAGATGAAACAGAACTGTAGTGATGAAACAGAACTTTATTGATAAAATAGAACTTTACTGACCCTCCAGTAAATGAAGGTTCAAGCAGCGGAACAACCTCGTATGTACAGATAGAAAATGAAAAACAAGGAAACAAGAAAAAACAACAATAATAAGTATAGAAACAGGAGGAAAGCAGGCAATTCCACATTAGAAATACAAGTATTAATATGCATCGATATAATAATAATAAGGATAATAATGATAATAGTTGTGATGGTGGTCATAATAATAATAATAATAATAATAATAATAATAATAATAATAATAATAGTTACAGTAATAATAATAATAATAATGATAATAATGATAATAATAATAATAATAATAATAATAATAATTATTATTATTATAAAAGTAAATAATACTAATAATAACGTTAGTTTACTTCTATTTTAAGTCCGTTATTGCGCAAATCAAACATGTTGATGTGACGGGACTAAATCTGATCATAATCCACCATCTTTACTGTGGAACTATGGGACCGTTGGACAAACACCAGAGCAGTTGTTGGTTTGAAACCCAACACTGTGTGACTGATTCTGGACTCAGAAAACTCCTGTTTGGATCCGGAACCACATTAACCATTGAACCCAGTGAGTCTCATGTCATTTATTGATCCGGTCATGTGTCCATTAACTGTTTCCAAGGTTACACATTCATCAAATGCATATTTAAACGTCCTTCTTTAACCTAAACCATCTACTGATCCAAACTGTTTAATTCCTGTTGATCCACTAATCTTATCAATTCATGTCAGTAATTGGTGTAAAATACAGTTCTTCATCTTTTCATGGTCATCAGATATGACTATATTTGGACATTCAGAGGCTCCGTAGTTACCGTGGAAACACCGTCATCTTCTCCAACATTGATTCCCCAGTCAAACCCATGGAGTTGGATCAATGACAGTGAATGGACACACTGGGTTTATGTTCAAAAATAAGTAACATGAACATAAATGAATTTAAAAAAAAAGACAAAATAACAAAATAATGTGGGAAAAAAGCAAAATGTTAACTAAAATGAAATAAAAAACAATAACTTAAGCAACAAAATGAAAACAACAACAACAAAAAAAAAAACAGCCAGACTAGCCAATAAAATGAAATAAAATGAAATGTAAATCAACAAAATAATAAGCAACACGAAGAAAACAAACCACAAAAAATAAAATATGCAATAAGTACAAATAAAATAACACGTAAAATGAATAAAAATGAACAAAATAATAAGTGTGTCCGTAGTTATCGTGGAAACACCGTCATCTTCTCCAACATTGATTCCCCAGTCAAACCCATGGAGTTGGATCAGTGACAGTGGATGGACACACTGGGGTTAGATGGATTAAATCATAAATACAATCAAAATTTACAAAATGATAAATATTGTAAAAATATAAGCAAAAATGTCCTAAAATAAAGTAAAAATGTATAAAACAAAAAACAAAAAAAGGCAAAGTGATCAATAACATGAGCAAAAATGAATAAAGAATCAACAAAATAATATGTAACGTGAACAAAATAAGTCAAAAGCTGGACAAAATTGAAGATTAAATAATAAAATAGGCAACAATTGATTGAACAAACAATCAAATAAAACACTGATTCACCAGTCAAACCCATGGAGTTGGATCACTGCACTGGGTTTATGTTCAGTTAGTGACAGATTGGACTGAAAAAGACACTGTTTATTCAGTTTTCTCTGCTTCTGATATTAACAGTAATACATTTTATTTATAGGCGCCTTTCTTGGGTTTATATAGAGATTAAATAAAATGAACCAAAAAAAGTACAGAATAAAAAATAACATGAAAAAAGAAGCCCAAAATAGACTAAAACTAGAAGCACTTGGAGAGCGCAGACCTCCGCCAAGGCTGATCAGTGGCCCCCCCGTGGGCCCCCCCACCCCCGATCACCACCAAAATTTAATCATTTCTTCCTTATCCCATTTCCAACAAACCCTGAAAATTTCATCCAAATCTGTCCGTAACTTTTTGAGTTATGTTGCACACTAACAGACAGACAAACAAACAAACAGACAAACAAACAAACAAACAGACAAACAAACAAACAAACCCTGGCAAAAACATAACCTCCTTGGTGGAGGTAATTAAGTAAAGAATGAAATAAGCAACAAAATGAATAAAAACAGCCAAAGTCATCAAAAAATGGACAAAAATGAATAAAAAATTAACAAAATAATAAGTAACATGCACAAAATAAGACACAAACTGAACAAAATTGGGGAAAAAAAGAAAATATAAAAAATAATAACATGGAGGCAAAAAAAAGCAACAAAATGAACAAAACCAGCTAAAGTAATGAATAAAATGAACAAAATTGATTAAAATAACAAAACAAAAACCTGAAACACTGATTCCCCAGTAAAACCCACGGAGCTGGATCAATAAAACTATAAAATAATACAATTATATATATATATATATATATACACACACACAACACAATAAAAGTAAACTAGAATGAAAAATCCAAAACTATTCGAACCTTGGTTCAGTCGTATGTTATTGATCAGTACTGATCGACTGTGTGACTGGAACTGGTTTAACTAAACTCCAGTTTGGATCTGGAACCAAACTCCTCGTCTACGATCGTGAGTAAAAACTACGATATCATAACTTTACTGTATTTACAGAGTTTTACTAAACATCTGTGTGAATTAAAGGGAACAAATCCATAATCTGATCATAAACGGAGAAAAACCACCAAGGAAAATCTGAAACGGACAGAAACATGAGTCTGGATTTCAAACCCACCTGATGTGAATTGAACTCTTTGAGCTTTAGTTGAAACTGTTGAATCTTATCAGTTTTCGGAGTGAACTCCAGAGTTTCAGCATCTGAACGTTTCATTTGCGATCTTTAAAGTGAAGTCGCAGTTCTGGACCAGACTCTGTCCACTGTGTGACTGGAACTGGTTCAACTAAACTCCAGTTTGGATCTGGAACTAAACTCATCGTCTACGATCGTGAGTAAAAAAATAGAATACGGGAACTTTACTGTATTTACTCACAGCGGGGTCAAACATGTGGTCCGAGGGCCAGAACCAGTCCACCACAGGGTCCGGTTCGACCCACAGGATCAATTAGACTGAAATTATTTGAACAATCAATAATGTTCAAATCCTTTTCCTTTTGAAATACTGTCAGAATCAACTGGAAATACTGAAAAAAGCACACTATCCTCTGTGTTTGTGTTAAAAAGAAAAAAAGAAAGAAGAAAAATTACACAAAAATATTGACATTTCCAGACTAGACTTTGACAAAAATATCGGACTAACCTGAACAGTTTAAACCAGTGTAACTGTTCCAATATTCAGTGTGTTCTTAAATGTGTGTTTTAGATCCACTGAACATGTCGAACTGATCAAACTAAACCTGAATATTGGTCCAATTCCACTGGTTTTTCTTCATAAATATCAGTTTGTTCATGTTATTCACATTTTTTAATGGATAGTTTATACATGTAAACATTTTTCAAACTGTCATTTTCCTTTTTTTTCCTCTAAAACATGGGTCAAAGTTTGGAGTTGACATTATTTCTGTATTATTCTGTAGTTATTGGACTGGTTCTGACCCAGTTCAGATCATACTGGGCTGAATGTGGAACCTGAACTGACCTGTTTGAACTGGTTTGGATCCAGAGCTGGAAAGTCCGACTGTTTGCAGACAATGGGATGGAATTCACCATCATCTCTGAAGAGAAAATTCAGTTTTTGGAGGAAAAAAATGAAAAAAAGAAAAAAAAATGCTAAAACTACAGCAGAACATTGTTCAGATTACACTTATTTTTCTACAGAATGTTCAGGTTGTTCATATTTGTTGGTGTTATGTTCAAGTGCAGTTTGTAGATGTAAACATTTTCATTATGGAATTTGTTTGTTTTTTTTCACTCAAAAACAGATCAACTTTGATGTTGATATTATTGATCAGTTCTGATCAGATTGTTTTTCCTGGTTCTGACACAGTTCAGCTCATATTGGGCTGAAAGTGGGACATGGACTGGCCTGGGTTTGACCCCCTGAACCTGGACTGGCCTGGGTTTGACCCCCTGAACCTGGACTGACCTGGGTTTGACCCCCTGAACCTGGACTGATCTGGGTTAGACCGCCCGAACCTGGACTAACCTGGGTTAGACCCCCTGAACCTGGACTGACCTGGGTTAGACCCCCCTGAACCTGGACTGACCTGGGTTAGACCCCCTGAACCTGGACTGACCTGGGTTAGACCCCCTGAACCTGGACTAACCTGGGTTAGACCCCCTGAACCTGGACTGACCTGGGTTAGACCCCCTGAACCTGGACTGACCTGGGTTAGACCCCCTGAACCTGGACTGACCTGGGTTAGACCCCCTGAACCTGGACTGACCTGGGTTAGACCCCCTGAACCTGGACTGACCTGGGTTAGACCCCCTGAACCTGGACTGACCTGGGTTAGACCCCCTGGCGTATGTTTAACACAAGGACAATTGAATTTAAATTCAAGAGCAGAAACTTTCAACAGAATCTGACACTAGATTGGATGAACCGCAGCAGGTTCTGGTCCAGGTTCTGGACCAGACTTGATCCACTGTGTGACTGATACAAGTTCCAGAAAACTCCAGTTTGGATCTGGAACCAAACTCCTTGTGTACGATTGTAAGTAAAAACTAGAATATCATAACTTTACTTTATTTACAGAGTTTTACTGAACATCTGTGTGAATTAAAGCGAACAAATCCAGAATATGATCATGAACGGAGAAAAACCACCAAGGAAAATCTGAAACGGACAGAAACATGAGTCTGGAAGATGACACTAAAGGATTTCAAACCGACCTGATGTGAATTGAACTCTTTGAGCTTTAGTTGAAACTGTTGAATCTCATCAGGTTTTGGAGTGAACTCCAGAGTTTCAGCGTCTGAACGTTTAATTTGCGATCTTTAAAGTGAAGTTGCAGTTCTGGACCAGACTCCGTCCACTGTGTGACTGGAACTGGTTCAACTAAACTCCAGTTTGGATCTGGAACTAAACTCATCGTCTACGATTGTGAGTAAAAACCAAACATGAGCTAATGTGACGCAGTTTTTCGCACAAATACCAATAATTCGCAGGTTTGGTTTCAATCCCAGATAACTGGAATGAATGGAGCTGATGGGTCACAGTGTGTCGGATTATTGAATTAACACTGACGAATAAATTGGTGTCATCTGCAAAGAGTCGGATCTAACACCACTTTATACTGATGACATTATTAATAAAAGAAAAGACAGCGTTCCTACTGAAACATGCCCAAAACAGACCAGAATATGATCATAAACGGAGAAAAACCACTGAAAAAAAGCTGAAACGGACAGAAACATGAATCTGAGGCCTTTCAAGGTTAAAAAACACATATTTAATATTGAAATAATGTAATTGAAAAAAAAAAAAATCTTCTGTTTTTAGTAAATATGACTTCATGTTGTAGACGGTTAGTTTTCAACAAAGTTTATCATATTTTAGATTATTTCTTTGAACTGAGTTTAAAAACTTATTATAATCATCAAATGTAATTTTATTTCATGAATTCCAATATGTTTGATCAAAAAGTCGACATTTATTCATTTATTCGATGCAAAAATAGATGATTTGCATTTTTCAATAATCAATAAAAAACACGTCGATGTGTTTGTTTCTTAATTGAACAGAAAATCAATCAAACTGATTCAGAATCGAGCTGAACTGTGGGGTGTTCGAGTGTTTCCTGTAAATGTTCATTATTCCAGTTGCAGGTTTTTGTTGAACTTTAACTCGGAGTGTGAATCTGAACAACGCGAAAATAATTTTTGGTTCGGGAATTCATCTCCGAATTCACACACGTGAGTAAAATAACGGATAAAATCTGACATTTATTCATTTATTCGATGCAACAACAGAAAAAAAATAAAGAACATTCAACTCAAACGTCGACATTGAAACGTGTTGATAAAGTTTTTGTAAATAAATAAATATTATGATTTATTTAGAGTTAACAATATGTTCATGTTAACGATGTAAGTTAATCAAAGATGGAAAAGTGAATTCACAAAAAATAAAAAGTACAAACTCTGCTTTTAAGATACAAAAAACTAAATTAATGACAAGAAAAAATTGCATATATGTCCTGTTTCTGCGGTTTTTTACAACATGTACTGGATAATAATGGAAATAAACAGAACATAATTAAAGATCTGTATGTGGAAATAATAATAATAATAATAATAATAATAATAATAATAATAATAATAATAATAATGAAATGAACAGAATGATTTAGTTCAGTGTCCGATATTAAACAGGAATATTTAGTGTCTTTGAGTTGAATTGTTCAACGTTGTGTTAGCACTACATTGAAAAAATAAAAACACTTGTCATTATGAGAATAAAGTCGTAACATAATGAGAACAAAGTCGTAGTTTAAAAAAGTCATAATTTAATCAAAATAATGTATCTTTATGAGATTAAAGTTGTAATATTTTGACAGTAAATTCACACTAGTGCGATAAAATGTCATAATTTAGGAACTGTATTTGGCCTGTGTGTGTAAACCCCAAATGAAAATAGAACCTCACAAATGTTCCCAGTTCTCCATTAATGTGACCAGTGGGTACGACTTTATTCTGTAAATTACGATATTTTTCCACCCGTTTTTAAATTACGATGTTATTCTCGTAATATTATGGCTTTGTTCTCCAAATATGATGACATTATTCTCGTAAAATTATGACTTTTTTTTTAAATTCAACTTTATTCTCATAAAATTACAGGTTTTATCTTGATAATTTTTACGACTTTATTCTCGTAGTGTTTTTATTTTCGAATGCACTATCGTAGAATCCATATTTATTCATATATTCAACTCAATTGGCTGAGTTTGAGTCGATGGTTTTTGTCGAAGGTTCATCAATGTGCGAACGTCGGACTTAAATTATTCTACGGAAATCCACGGGAATTAAACTACAGGTCCAGGATGGTGAGTCGGATCCAAACCCACAAACGTGACGTTTATCAGTTGAATCAGTTGAATTCAATAATATTTGAGTGGTTTAATCAATAGTTTTCAGGCAATGGCTGGTTGAGTTTGATCAATGAAATAATTATTTTATGACACAATTATAAAATAATTATTGGACGTAATTAAATCAAAACAGAAACAAGAAAAAACAGAATGAATTAATTTGTTTAATTTCACATTTGAATATTTTATTGTTTTCCAGTAAAAACCATAAAAAAATGACGCATAAAAATACGAAAACAGATAAACGAATGTAAAAGGCATCGGGTCGAATTATTATTGCATCACTGAAGTGGAAATAATTCAACATAAAAACAGGTTCAAACTACGACAGTGCATTAGCATGAGGAAAGAAAAACACGATGACCATAAGGTCGTAAGATATCAAAATAAAACCCATAAATTTATGGGAATAAAGTCATATTTTGAGAATAAAGGCGTAATTTAAAAACAAAACTACTACTAAAGTACTACTTGATCACATGACTGTTTCCTTCCATCTGATTGGATCACAACCTGGATTGGATCCGGAACAAATGCTCAGGTTCTGAATCTGAATTTTTAAGACACAAGTTTGTGTTTTGGTCGTCGCCATGTTGGCTTTTGGAGCCAGAAGTGACCATATTTGGACAAAAAGGGGTGGAGGTGAAGTCCAAGGGGTCATGGGTAGAGGGTCCAATAAATCCAGGACAGGTCTACGTCCAGATCCAGTTCCAGGTCAAGGACTAGGTCCAGGTCTAGGTCTAGGTCTTGTTCCAGGTCCAGGTCCAGAATCCAGGTATAGGTCCTGTTTCAGTTTCAGTTCCAGTTCCAGGTCTAGGTCCAGTTCCAGGTCTGGGTCTAGGTCTAGATCCAGGTCCAGTTCCAGGTTCAGTTCCAGATCCAGGTCCAGGTCTATGTCCAGGTCCAGGTCCAGGTCCAGGCTGACAGGGTTCCTCTTTTGTGTTTCAGGGGAAGAGTATGAACCGTCCTACTACAAACTGGAGGGGAACGGCACCAGCGCATGCCTGGCCACCGGCTTCAGCCGCAACAACGGCACCATAGACAAACCGCTGTTCAACACGTCGGAGGCCGAGCGGATCCACGGAGACTCTCTGTACAACGACGTGGTCCTGACTGGACCTGAAAACCAGGACCAGTGTAAAGGTGAGACCCAAGTCCTGACCGTCAAACCATCAACAGAAACATGTCAGGGTTAGAACGGAGAACGGAAATACGGATGACAAGACTGTGAAGAGAAGGACGTCGGACAGATGGCGTTTTCCCATCATGCACCAGGGTCTTAGAACAGTCTCCAAAATGTTCATAGACATTCCTCAAGGGTTGGACAAAGGCCACTGTGTTTGTTTGTGTTTGTTTTTGTGTTTGTTTGTTTGTTGTGTATTAGTCGTCTTAATGGGTCTTATGTAAATAACGCCTGACCGGGTTCTTCTGTGTTTCAGATTCTGGACCGGTTCCATGTGAGGAGTCTCTGCAACCCGGTTCGTATTCACCCTCATAAATCTATGTCCTACTTTTCCGCTCTGGTTCTGGCTGTGTTCTGTTCTGGTTCTGACTCTGTCTCCTGGTTCTGGTTCTGGCTGTGTTCTGTTCTGGTTCTGACTCTGTCTCCTGGTTCTGGTTCTGGCTGTGTTCTGTTCTGGTTCTGACTCTGTCTCCTGGTTCTGGTTCTGGCTGTGTTCTGTTCTGGTTCTGACTCTGTCTCCTGGTTCTGGTTCCAGATCCCACGGTGAACTTCGTGTCTCTGACGGTCCTGGGTCTGCGTCTGCTCTTCATCAAAACTGTGATCTTCAATGTCCTGATGACGCTGCGTCTCTGGCTCCGCCCATGTGAGTTTACCACACCTTTAATCACATGGCCCCACCCATGTGAGTTTACCACATACGTAACCTTTAACCACATGGCCCCGCCCACCTAGAGTCAAAGGGCAGAAACACGACAATCTGAACAGTGGATTATTTCATATTAAAGGGTTGATGGTAAAAACGGACGACCCACTTCAATTTAGTTGAAGCTCCGCCCCCCCCTCAGGTGCGTGCAATTTAAATCCTCTAGCTCCGCCTCCTCCTGGTTTTTAATTAATTTGGTCGTCATCACATTAACGTTCACCTGAGGGTTCAGGAGACGACGGCAGTGACTTCCTGTTTCAGAGTCACATAGTTTCCCCATGCCCCGCCCCTTCAGCAGCCTGGAGGTGGGTCCTATTCTGTTTGGTCCAATGTGAGACGTGTATTCACAGATGATTGACAGATTAGTAAATAGAGAAACGGTCAGTGTCACGATCCTGGTGGAGTCAGGTCAAAGGTCACAGGTCAAAGGTCACAAGTTGAATCGTCTGCATCATTGATCCTGTTTGTAGGGACCATAAACATCCCATAATAACTGTCATTAATCAGCTCATGATGCGTTCACTGTCCCTTCAGAAATAGGATCATCCATAAACACTGGTTCAGTCGTTTCAGTTTATTATCGGATTTATTTCAGAGTTCATTAGTGACATAGAATCAACTCATGTTTAGTTGAATGTGTTTTTCATTATTTTACTAAATTTGTGTTTGTTTTTCATTATCATTCACCCGGTATGATCCGGTCCGGTCTGGTCCGATCCGGTCTGATCCGGTCCGGTCTGGTTCAGTCCAGTCCAGTCTGATCTGGTCCGGTCTAGTCTGATCCAGTCTGGTCTGATCTGGTCCGGTCTGATTCGGTCTGGTCTGGTCTGATCCTATCTGATCTGATTTGGTCCGGTCTGGTCTGATCCGGTCTAATCTGGTCCGATCTGGGCCATGATATGAATGTATGAAATGAAAAAGTGACACTGAAGAAGTTAAGCATCATTCTGGTTCTGGTTCAGGTTCAGACCAACTGGATCTAAAGTGGATCAGAACCAGTCAAACACCGTCACTATAAACTACAAATAATGACAAATACACACTGAACTTTTTATTTAACTTGAACTTTTTATTTTAAAATTACACAGATTTTTCTTCATTCATGTCAGTTTGTTCATTTTATTGTCGTTTTAATGGATAGTTTCAACTTTTTCCTCCCGTCATTGGACTGTTTTTCTCTAAAACAGACAAAAGTTTGTATTTGACATTTTTGAGTTTTTATTTCTGCTTCGGATCCTGTTGGTCTGGATGTTGAACCTGGACTGATCTGAGTCTGACCCTGGTTTAGACCCAGAACAGTTCAGTCAAACCCACAACGACCGATGAGCGAACAAACAAACAAACAAACAAACATCAGGCGACACGACTTCAACACGATGACGTTCAGTTGAATTCAACTCATTCCTGTTTTTCTGTTTCTTTTTGTTTCAGAAACGACGTCGAGCGTCGACTCATGGTTTCGCTTCTTCTGCATCGTATAAAACTTCCAAATATCGCCGCTAACGTCGCCGTCGGCAACAGAAACGCTTCATGTGGATCAGTTTCAATGTTTCATCTGTTGGTGTAAATATCCGTTTAAAATGTGTTTGAACGTTTCAATAAAAGCTGAAAAAGGCTTCGTGTGTCTGTGCTTTATTATTATTATTTGTACTTCAGTGTCAGAGGGAAGAAGCTGAAGCTGAAGTTGAAGCTGAAGTTTGAGGCGTTTGTTGACCTCCACTGGTTTAAATAAATTCTTGTCTGTGTCGGACTGAAGGCCTTGTTTCTACTTGAACCTCACCGACCTAATGGCGTCCCACCAGGATCTGTTATTGGACCCCTTTCGTTTCCATAAACCATTGAAACCAGGGCTGTTTGAACTGGTTTTGGTTCCGGTTCCACATTCAGACCAACCTGATCTGCAGTCAAATAAGAACAGAAGAACCTTTAAATAATGACAACTCCAAACATGTCTTTGTTTTAGTCAAAAAAAACCTGCATTAAATTATGAAATTATTTACATTTACAAACAAAAAAAGATGTGAATAAACTGAAAAAACTGACATTTAAAAGAAAAATCTGTAATTTTAACGATATTCTTTCCTCAACATCATCAAAGGAAAGTTTGTTCACGGAAATATTTTCTTAATTGAATGTTTTTGTTCTAAACCACAAACATTTGTATTTGTCTTTTATTTATAGATTATTCCGTTTTTATTTGACTGGATCCCATTGGTCGGAACGTGGAACCTCAACTAAACACGTTCTTGATCTTCACTGTAAGTTCCACATTTCGTAAATTCCCTCTGCAGGCTGGATCGGACCCTTTTTTGGACCGGATCGGACCCTTTTTGAGCTGGATCAGACCCTTTTGTGGACCAGATCGGACCCTTTGTGGGGCCGGTTTGGGCCCACGGCCCACATGTTTGGCCCCCCTGGTCTAAACTCATGAAACATTCGTGGTTAAATTTTGTAAATGTTCGAATTCATTTGTGTTCATTTTATTTATTCGTTTAAAAATTTTTCTTCCATTTGTTTTATTGCTGTTTTTTCTTACATTTTATTCAATTTGTGTCTAATTTTATTGATGTTATTTATTTATTTTTACATTTTTTATTCATTCTTGTTCATTTTACTAATTAGTTTTAGGCTGTTTTTGTTTATTTTGTTGACTACACAATTTAAAACTCGTGAATCATTAGAGGTTAAATTTCGTGACAGAAAAAAAATCAGGCAACAAATGAATAAAAACAGTTTGAGGTTGATTTTGTTCATCTTACATTGTAGATTTTTAAAAAAAAAATGATTTTATTAATTAATTTGGCTGTTTTTGTTCATTTTGTGGCTTGTTTTAGTATTTATTTACATTTTATTTGTTTGATATTTTTGTTGACATTTTTTGATTTTGTAGATGTTTCTTTTCATTTTTGTTAGGAAATGAAAAGAAACATTATTTAGAAAATAATAAACAATGCAGAGAAAATAAGCAACAAAATAAGCAAAAACAGCCAAAAATAATTAGTAAAATGAACAAAAATGAATAATAATAAAAATAAATAAATAACATGAATAAAATAAGGCACAGAGTGAATAAAGTTGAAAAAAAAAAAAAAGAAGCAATCAAATAGGCGACAAATTGCAGAAAAACTAAAGCAGTGCTGAATATTTCAGTTGTAAATGTTGATGGAACTAAATGTGTCTGATAACGGATCCTGGTGGAACACCGCTGTTCAATGGGAGGTTCAAGTAGAAAAAGCCCTTTAATCCAACGTCCACAAACAGAGCTGATGATGTCATTAAATACTTCGTGACATTAGTGACGAATTAATGGACATCGTCACAAACGACAAAAATAAAAACAGATGAAAAGACGACCAAATATAGTCACACCATTTATTTCCACATATTGATCGAATTAATGGATCAAATGGTTTGAAACATTTACATCAGTTTCATATAAACAGAATGTTTTGTGTTTTTCGAAACAACAATCAAGTTTTATTTTTTACTTTATTGTATTATTTATTTTATACTTGGTTTTTATTAAAATCATTCAGTGGTTGAGTGTTGGCTGTTCTTCTTCTTCTTCTTCTGCTGGTTTCGAGGTGGATGATGCTGCTTTCCTGTGGTTTCCTGTTTGTTCTGCAGCTTTTGTTTTTCCGACCCATGTCACAGTGACTTGAACGCCACAGGAAACGCTGAAGCACATGATCCTTGAACCTCCATTTTGTTTCACATCCACCGTTTAAGTTTCGGACTCAAACCCACTGAAACAAAACATGAGTCGAAACAGTAAGGCCAAGATGAAAACATCGACAAACTGTTGAGTCTGAAACCAAAAAGAAAAAGAATCAGAGATAAATATTTATTTTTATTGATTTTATTACTTTGAACTATTTCATTTTATTGTTTTATCTGGAACGTTGTTGTAGTTTGATGTACTGACTGATTTTTTTTTTTTTTTTTTTTCTTTTAGTATTTCTTTTAATAGTTTTATTGTTTTTCCTGATGTGCACCACTTTAGGAAACATTCTGGTTTAAATGTGCTTTAGAAATAAAGTGGATTAGATTGAATAATAACAATAAGAATACATGACATTTGTTTTATTTATATCAATAAATGAAATGATACAAAATGTACAAAAATGATTAAAGAAATAAGCACAAAAAAAAAAAACCCTGAAATGTAAATTTAAAAAGATTAAAATCAACAAAACAGCCAAAGGACTCATTAAAATGAATAAAATGACAAACAAATAAACAAAACTATTCAGTAACTTCAACAAAATCAGCCACAGACTGAAGAAAAAAGAAAGAAAAAATGAACAAAACACACCAAATTAACAAATACAATTAGAAGAAAGAAAATTGTTAAAATGAACAAAATAAGGTTGTTTTGATGATTTATTTTGTTGAAAATTCCTTTACAAAAAGTTTTCTGTATATATATATATATATATATATATATATATATATATATATATATATATAATAACCTTCATTCATTCATTTCGTACATTTATTTGATTTAAGCAGAAGAAAAAATTCAATATTTTTTGGTGTAAAATGAACTAATATCAGAGCAAATACATAAATAAATACAAAACGAACCATTTCCATGACCAGTAATAATAAAATACATTCAATATGTTTAGTTCAAAAAAGAGTGGGAGGAGGAAAACCGATTAAGTCCTGCCCCCATCTCACCTTCATCCAATAGAACACGAGTTTTACTTCGTTAATGATACAATAACATCTGTTTACAGTCCTATTAATGACACTGAGGAACGGTGTAAATGATATGCTGCAGAACGTAGAACACGATATATTTAACAATAATCTCAGAGAACAGAGGGACGATAAGCCCTGCCCCCCCGTACTCTGACCACACCTCTGAATTTACCTGAGTTGGTTTTTATTTATTATTATTATATTTATTGAACTTTTTCCATTAACAAGAACAAAAAAATACAACAGAACACAGGAACCGTTCCAACGCTCAGAACACTGTTCTGAGGAGTCCATGTGCACTTCCTGTTCTAGAACCAGAACGAGAACATGAACGGACAAACAGTTTGGATGGAACTGTGGTGTGGACGACCACAATCTGACCACACAACACAGAGAACGGAGAAAACACAGAACACAGAATAGACAGAAGACATAGAACAGAGAACATTCAGACTGTTAAAGATGCATTCACTGACTGTTAAAGATGCATTCACTGTTAAAGATGCATTCACTGACTGTTAAAGATGCATTCACTGACCGTTAAAGATGCATTCACTGACTGTTAAAGATGCACTCACTGACTGTTAAAGATGCATTCACTGACTGTTAAAGATGCACTCACTGACCGTTAGAGATGCATTCACTGACCATTAAAGATGCATTCACTGACCATTAAAGATGTATTCACTGACCGTTAAAGATGTATTCACTGACCGTTAAAGATGCACTCACTGACCGTTAGAGATGCATTCACTGACCATTAAAGATGCATTCACTGACCATTAAAGATGTATTCACTGACCGTTAAAGATGCACTCACTGACCGTTAGAGATGCATTCAATTACCGTTAAAGATGCACTCAGTGACTGTTTCAGATGCATTCACTGACTGTAAGAGATGCATTCACTGACCATTAGAGATGCATTCACTAACCATTAAAGATGCATTCACGTACCGTTAGAGATGTACTCACTGACTGTAAGAGATGCATTCACTGACCATTAGAGATGCATTCACTAACCATTAAAGATGCATTCACGTACCGTTAGAGATGTACTCACTGACCATTACAGATGCATTCCCTGACTGTTAAAGATGCATTCACTAACCGTTAAGGATGCATTCACATACCGTTAGAGATGCATTCACTGACCGTGAAGATACATTCACTGATCGTTAGAGATGCATTCAATTACCGTTAAAGATGCATTCACTGACTGTTTGTGATGAATTCACTATTTGTGATGAATTCACTGACTTTTTCAGATGCATTCACTGACCGTGAGAGATGTATTCACTGACTGTGAGAGATGCATTCACTGACCATGAGAGATGCATTCAATGACTGTTAAAGATGCACTCACTAACCGTTAAAGATGCATTCACTGACTGTTTCAGATGCATTCACTGACTGTTTCAGATGCATTCACTGACCGTTAAAGATGCATTCACTGACTGTTAGAGATGCATTCAATGACCGTTAACGATGCATTCACTGACTGTTTCAGATGCATTCACTGACTGTTTCAGATGCACTCACTAACCGTTAAAGATGCATTCACGTACCGTTAGAGATGCGTTCACTTACCGTTAGAGATGCATTCAATTACAGTTAAAGATGCACTCACTGACTGTCTGTAATGCATTCACTAATTGTTTTAGATGCATTCACTGACTCTTTCAGACGCATTCACCGACCATTAGAGATGCATTCATTGACCGTTAAAGATGCATTCACTGACTGTTTCAGATGCATTCACTGACCGTTTGAGATGCATTCACTAACTGTTTCAGACACATTCACTGACTGTTTGTGATGCATTCACTGACTGTTTTATATGTATTCACTGACTGTTTGAGATGCATTCACTGACTGTTTTAGATACATTCACTGATCGTTTGTGATGCACTCACTGACTTTAAGATGCATTCACTGACTGTTTCACATACATTCACCAGCTGTCTGTGATGCATTCTCTGACTGTTTCAGATGCATTCACTGACTGTTTAAAACGCATTTGCTGACTGCTTCAGATGCCTTCACTGACCGTTAGAGATGCATTCACTGACTGTTTTAGATGCATTCACTGACCATTAGAGATGCATTCACTGACTGTTAAAGATGCATTCACTGACTGTTTCAGATGCATTCACTGACCGTTTGAGATGCATTCACTGACTGTTTTAGATGCATTCACAGACCGTTAGAGATGCATTTACTGACTGTTTTAGAAGCATTCACTGACCGTTAAAGATGCACTCATTGACCGTTAGAGATGCATTCACTGACCATTTCAGATGCATTCACTGTTTCAGATGCATTCACTGACTGTTTCAGATGCATTCACTGACTTTTTCAGATGCATTCACTGACTGTTTGTGATGTATTCATGACTGTTTGTGATGCATTTACTGACTGTTTTAGATGCATTCACTGATCATTAGAGATGCATTCACTGACTGTTTTAGATGCATTCACAGACCGTTAGAGATGCATTCACTGACTGTTTTAGATGCATTCACTGACCATTAGAGATGCATTCACTGACCGTTAAAGATGCATTCACTAAACCGTTAAAGATACATTCACTGACTGTTTGTGATGCATTTACTGACTGTTTTAGATACATTCACTGACTGTTTCAGATGCATTCACTGACTGTTTCAGATGCATTCACTGATCGTTTGTGATGCACTCACTGACTTTAAGATGCATTCACTGACTGTTTCACATACATTCACCAACTGTCTGTGATGCATTCTCTGACTGTTTCAGATGCATTCACTGACTGTTTCAGATGCATTCACTGACTTTTTCAGATGCATTCACTGACTGTTTGTGATGTATTCATGACTGTTTGTGATGCATTTACTGACTGTTTTAGATGCATTCACTGATCATTAGAGATGCATTCACTGACTGTTTTAGATGCATTCACAGACCGTTAGAGATGCATTCACTGACTGTTTTAGATGCATTCACTGACCATTAGAGATGCATTCACTGACCGTTAAAGATGCATTCACTAAACCGTTAAAGATACATTCACTGACTGTTTGTGATGCATTTACTGACTGTTTTAGATACATTCACTGACTGTTTCAGATGCATTCACTGACCGTTTCAGATGCATTCACTAACTGTTTTAGATACATTCACTGACTGTTTCAGATGCATTCACTGACTGTTTCAGATGCATTCACTGATCGTTTGTGATGCACTCACTGACTTTAAGATGCATTCACTGACTGTTTCACATACATTCACCAACTGTTTGTGATGCATTCTCTGACTGTTTCAGATGCATTCACTGACTGTTTAAAACGCATTTGCTGACTGCTTCAGATGCATTCACTGACCGTTAGAGATGCATTCACTGACTGTTTTAGATGCATTCACTGACCATTAGAGATGCATTCACTGACTGTTAAAGATGCATTCACTGACTGTTTCAGATGCATTCACTGACCGTCTGAGATGCATTCACTGACTGTTTTAGATTCATTCACAGACCGTTAGAGATGCATCTACTGACTGTTTCAGATGCATTCACTGACCGTTAAAGATGCACTCATTGACTGTTAGAGATGCATTCACTGACCATTTCAGATGCATTCACTGTTTCAGATGCATTCACTGACTGTTTCAGATGCATTCACTGACTTTTTCAGATGCATTCACTGACTGTTTGTGATGTATTCATGACTGTTTGTGATGCATTTACTGACTGTTTTAGATGCATTCACTGATCATTAGAGATGCATTCACTGACTGTTTTAGATGCATTCACAGACCGTTAGAGATGCATTCACTGACTGTTTTAGATGCATTCTCTGACCATTAGAGATGCATTCACTGACCGTTAAAGATGCATTCACTAAACCGTTAAAGATACATTCACTGACTGTTTGTGATGCATTTACTGACTGTTTTAGATACATTCACTGACTGTTTCAGATGCATTCACTGACCGTTTCAGATGCATTCACTGACCGTTTCAGATGCATTCACTAACTGTTTTAGATACATTCACTGACCATTAGAGATGCATTCACTGACTGTTTTAGATGCATTCACTGACCATTAGAGATGCATTCACTGACCGTTAAAGATACATTCACTGACTGTTTGTGATGCATTTACTGACTGTTTTAGATACATTCACTGACTGTTTCAGATGCATTCACTGACCGTTTCAGATGCATTCACTAACTGTTTTAGATACATTCACTGACTGTTTCAGATGCATTCACTGATCGTTTGTGATGCACTCACTGACTTTAAGATGCATTCACTGACTGTTTCACATACATTCACCAACTGTTTGTGATGCATTCTCTGACTGTTTCAGATGCATTCACAGACCGTTAGAGATGCATTTACTGACCGTTAAAGATGTATTCACTGACTGTTTCAGATGCATTCACTGACCGTTAGAGATGCATTCACTGACCATTTCAGATGCATTCACTGTTTCAGATGCATTCACTGACTGTTTCAGATGCATTCACTGACTTTTTCAGATGCATTCACTGACTGTTTGTGATGTATTCATGACTGTTTGTGATGCATTTACTGACTGTTTTAGATGCATTCACTGATCATTAGAGATGCATTCACTGACTGTTTGTGATGTATTCACTGACTGTTTGAGATGCATTTACTGACTGTTTCAGATGCATTCACTGACTGTTTGAGATGCATTCACTGACTGTTTTAGATGCATTCACAGACCGTTAGAGATGCATTCACTGACTGTTTCAGATGCATTCACTGACCGTTAAAGATGCATTCACTGACTGTTTCAGATGCATTCACTGACCGTTAGAGATGCATTCACCGACCATTTCAGATGCATTCCATTCACTGTTTCAGATGCATTCACTGACTGTTTGTGATGACTTCACCGACTGTTTCAGATGCATTCACTGACTGTTTTAGATGCATTCACTGACTGTTTGTGATGCATTCACTGACTGTTTCAGATGCATTCACTGACTTTTTCAGATGCATTCACTGGCTATTTCAGATGCATTTACTGACTGTTTGAGATGCATTCACTGACTGTGATGCATTCACTGACTGTTTCAGATGCATTCACTGACTGTTTCAGATGTATTCACTGACTGTGATGCAGTCACTGACTGTTTCAGATGCATTCATTGACTGTTTGAGATGCATTCACTGACTTTTTGTGATGCATTCGCGGGCTGTTTGTGATGCATTCACTGACTGTTTTAGATGCATTCACTGACCATTAGAGATGCATTCACTGACCGTTAAAGATACATTCACTGACTGTTTGTGATGCATTTACTGACTGTTTCAGATGCATTCACTGACCGTTTCAGATGCATTCACTGACTGTTTCAGATGCATTCACTGACTTTCAGATGCATTCACTGACTGTTTCAGATGCATTCACTGACTGTTTCAGATGCATTCACTTACTGTGTGTGATGCATTCACTGACTCCAGTTCTATTAAACCTGATTCTAAACTAGGCCTTGGTCCTGTTTCGTTGTCAGCCTGTTTATCGGGCTGTAAATCTGCTCGTTTCCTCAGGTTTCGTTTTCTTCGTTGTCGTTTTTGTCGCTCCTCTCGCCTTTGCTCCACTTCCTGTGTGGGCGTCTGTATCTGCGCTCTGATTGGCTGCTGGAAAGGCCTCGGCCTCTGTTTCCACAGGATGCGGTCGCGCTGTGCGCCGTCTGCGTCACAGGCGGAGGTGGCGGTGGTTTCGGCCTCACAGCCTGCTGGGACAGGATGTGGGCGGGGCCTCGGGGCTCAGCTGGTTCCAAGTAGAAGATGGCGTGAGAAAAACACAGCATGCCGACCCAAATAGAACCGGGCTGAACCAGATCCAGACCGGGACCAGGAGGACCAGGTGTGAGCAGGCAGGTCCACCTGGTTCAGGAGGATCCAGATCGACCCAGTTTCACCACCTGGACTTTCCATGAGCCCGGATCTGTGCCTTCAAACAGACTGGTCTGACCTGAAGTGGATCAGAACC
This sequence comes from Sphaeramia orbicularis, assembly GCF_902148855.1. Taxonomy (NCBI): domain Eukaryota; kingdom Metazoa; phylum Chordata; class Actinopteri; order Kurtiformes; family Apogonidae; genus Sphaeramia; species Sphaeramia orbicularis. The sequence goes on along the minus strand of NC_043973.1, from coordinate 54,975,798 downwards.
AGTCAAATCAGAACAGAAGAAACTGTAAATATGAAAAAAAAAAAAACTTTAATCTGTTTACATGAAGAAAATGTTCACAGTTAAAAACTATCCTTTAAAACATGTGAACAACATGAACAAGCTGATATTTAGTATGAAACAGAAGAGTTTATATATGTACTATAACTGTATTATATATGTACTGTAACTGCATCACACATGTACTATAACTGAATCATACATGTACTATAACTGCATCATACATGTACTATAACTGCATCATCAATGTACTTTAACTCATATATGTACTTTAACTGCATCACACATGTACTATAACTGCATCATCAATGTACTTTAACTGTATCATACGTGTACTTTAACTGTATTATATATGTACTTTAACTGCATCATACATGTACTATAACTGCATCACACATGTACTATAACTGCATCACACATGTACTATAACTGCATCATCAATGTACTTTAACTGTATCATACGTGTACTTTAACTGTATTATATATGTACTTTAACTGTATCATACATGTACTATAACTGCATCACACATGTACTATAACTGCATCACACGTACTATAACTGCATCATCAATGTACTTTAACTGTATAATATATGTACTTTAACTGTATTATATATGTACTTTAACTGTGTCATACATGTACTATAACTGCATCATACATGTACTATAACTGCATCATACATGTACTTTAACTGTATCATATATGTACTTTAACTGTATTATATATGTACTTTAACTGTATCATACATGTACTATAACTGCATCATACATGTACTATAACTGCATCACACATGTACTATAACTGCATCATACATGTACTTTAACTGTATCATATATGTACTTTAACTGTATTATATATGTACTTTAACTGCATCACACATGTACTTTGACTGTATCATACGTGTACTTTAACTGTATCATACGTGTACTTTAACTGTATTATATATGTACTTTAACTGTATCATACATGCACTTTAACTGTATCATATATGTACTTTAACTCCATCATACGTGTACTTTAACTGCATCATACATGTACTTTAACTGCATCATACGTGTACTTTAACTGCATCATACATGTACTTTAACTGTATCATACGTGTACTTTAACTGCATCATACGTGTACTTTAACTGTATCATATATGTACTTAAACTGCATCATATATGTACTTTAACTGTATCATCCGTGTACTTTAACTGTATCATATATGTACTTTAACTGCATCATATTTACTTTAACTGTATCATATATGTACTTTAACTGCATCATACATGTACTTTAACTGTATCATACATGTACTTTAACTGTATCATATATGTACTTTAACTGTATCATATATGCACTTTAACTGCATCATACATGTACTTTAACTGCATCATATTTACTTTAACTGTATCATATATGTACTTTAACTGTATCATACGTGTACTTTAACTGTATCATATATGTACTTTAACTGTATCATGCATGTACTTTAAGTGCATCATACATGTACTTTAACTGCATCATATATGTACTTTAACTGCATCATATTTACTTTAACTGTATCATATATGTACTTTAACTGTATCATATTTACTTTAACTGTATCATACATGTACTTTAACTGTATCATACATGTACTTTAACTGCATCATATTTACTGTAACTGCATCATACATGTACTTTAACTGCATCATACATGTACTTTAAATGCATCATATATGTACTTTAACTGCATCATATATGTACTTTAACTGCATCATATTTACTTTAACTGTATCATATATGTACTTTAACTGTATCATATTTACTTTAACTGTATCATACATGTACTATAACTGCATCATATTTACTTTAACTGTATCATATATGTACTTTAACTGTATCATACATGTACTATAACTGCATCATATTTACTTTAACTGTATCATATATGTACTTTAACTGTATCATACATGTACTTTAACTGTATCATACATTTACTTTAACTCTATCATATATGTACTTTAACTGTATCATACATGTACTTTAACTGCATCATATATGTACTATAACTGCATCATATTTACTTTAACTGTATCATATATGTACTTTAACTGTATCATATATGTACTTTAACTGTATCATACATTTACTTTAACTCTATCATATATGTACTTTAACTGTATCATACATGTACTTTAACTGCATCATATATGTACTTTAACTGTATCATACGTGTACTTGAACTGCATCATACATGTACTTTAACTGCATCATATATGTACTTTAACTGCATCATACGTGTACTTTAACTGGATCATACATGTACTTTAACTGTATCATATGTGTACTTTAACTGCATCATATATGTACTTTAACTGTATCATACGTGTACTTTAACTGCATCATATTTACTTTAACTGTACCATATATGTACTTTAACTCCATCATATATGTACTTTAACTGCATCATACATGTACTTTAACTGTATCATATATGTACTTTAACTGCATCATACATGTACTTTAACTGCATCATACATGTACTTGAACTGCATCATATATGTACTTTAACTGCATCATATGTACTTTAACTGTATCATACGTGTACTTTGACTGCATCATACGTGTACTTTAACTGTATCATACATGTACTTTAACTGCATCACATATGTACTTTAACTGTATCATATATGTATTTAGTTGCATCATATATGTACTATAACTGTATCATATATGTACTGTAACTGTATCATATATGTACTATAACTGTATCATATAAGTACTTTAACAGTATCATATATGTACTTTAACTGTATCATATATGTACTATAACTGTATCATATATGTACTATAACTGTATCATATAAGTACTTTAACTGTATCATATATGTACTTTAACTGTATCATATATGTACTTTAACTTTAAATATATGTACTTTAACTGTATTATATATGTACTTTAATTGTAGTTTTACCTCCATATTCATATGAATTTGTGTTTATTCTTGTGTTTTTTGTCCGTATTTCTATATTATAGTCATGTATTTATTGTCATATATTTTCCACCTTTGACATATTTTCTCTGTTGCCATGGCGTCGGAGGCGGAGCCTGACCCTGATTTTGACGCCGCCATCACAGATGGAAAACCGCACCTTTGTTTGTTTGTTTGTTGGTTGGTTGTTTTGTGCATCTTCTCAACAGGAAGTGAATGAGCAACACTCGTCTGAGGTCGGGTCACAAAACCACGACCTCATCATGTTTCCATCATCGGAAAAAAACACCAACCTGCAGCTGAAAAACACAGACTGTCACCGTAATATGAAAACTGTGGGCAGGAAGGGTTGATTTAAGCAGAACGGTGGGTTCAACCATCAACGCACAACAACACAAAACAGACCTGCATGTGTGGGTGTGGACAGAGTACAGGCAGGCCCCAATCTGAGGTCCAGGGGGGTCCTAAGGGTCTGTCAGGTCCAATGTGGTCTCCAGGGTCTGTCAGGTCCACCTGTGCATGAACAGTGAGTGGACCTCCTTTGTTTGGTTCCATGAAGTAATGGAACTAATTAAAGGAATGATGTTCTAAGGGATCATGTGGATGTGGACAGGGGTCTGGACCAGAGCGCATGTTGGTCTAAGGCAGGGGTGTCAAACTCAGATCCTTGAGGGTCAGTATCCTGCATGTTTCAGATGTTTCCCTCTTCCAGCACACCTGACGGTCATTATCAGGCTTCTGCAGAGCTTGATGATAGGCTTATCATTTGAATCAGGTGTGTTGGAAGAGGGAAACATCTAAAACATGCAGGATACCAGCCCTCAAGGATCTGAGTTTGACACCTCTGGTCTAAGAGGACCAAAGGAAGGTTCTAATGGGACCAAAGGAAGGTTATAATGGTAGAATAGAATAGAGTAGAATAGAATGCCCTTTATTTTCATTCTACTGAATGTACGTTGAGATTGGAGAGTTTGCCCTTTTTCAGTACAAACAGATAATTTTAGATAAAATATGAAGTATTGTATCAAATATATACAGATAAAGGACAGTGCAGTTAACTTTAAATACAAATAAGAAGAAAAAAAGGACAAAAATGTAGAAGATAAAAAAATGTTTGGATGGATTGCACAGGATGGTTGAATATTTACAGAATACTGATGATGCACAGGCGATCAATACTACCAGATGAATATAGATGACATGTGATTATTAGTCCCATCAATGACTGGATTATACAGAGAGAACGAACACTGAGGAGTTAAAGCAGCAGCAGTGACAGTCAGAGTATGTTGGAACAGTCAGAGTACATTAGCACAGTCAGAGTACATTAGCACAGTCAGAGTACATTGGAACAGTCAGAGTACATTAGAACAGTCAGAGTATGTTGGAACAGTCAGAGTACATTAGAACAGTCAGAGTACATTAGAACAGTCAGAGTACATTAGAACAGTCAGAGTATGTTGGAACAGTCAGAGTACATTAGAACAGTCAGAGTACATTGGAACAGTCAGAGTACATTAGAACAGTCAGAGTATGTTGGAACAGTCAGAGTACATTAGAACAGTCAGAGTACATTAGAACAGTCAGAGTACATTAGCACAGTCAGAGTACATTAGCACAGTCAGAGTACATTAGAACAGTCAGAGTACATTAGAACAGTCAGAGTACATTGGAACAGTCAGGGTACATTAGAACAGTCAGAGTACATTAGAACAGTCAGAGTACATTAGCACAGTCAGAGTACATTAGAACAGTCAGAGTACATTAGCACAGTCAGAGTACATTAGAACAGTCAGAGTACATTGGAACAGTCAGGGTACATTAGAACAGTCAGAGTATGTTGGAACAGTCAGAGTACGTTGGAACAGTCAGAGTACATTGGAACAGTCAGAGTACATTAGCACAGTCAGAGTACATTAGAACAGTCAGAGTACATTAGAACAGTCAGAGTACATTGGAACAGTCAGAGTATGTTGGAACAGTCAGAGTATGTTGGAACAGTCAGAGTACATTAGCACAGTCAGAGTACGTTAGAACAGTCAGAGTACATTAGCACAGTCAGAGTACACTAGAACAGAGTACATTAGATAGTACATTTAGATAGTACATAGTACATTTAATCAAATCTAATGTAATCTGATAATAATTTCATCTAATCTGATTTTAATCTGATCTAATGCAATATTATTTTAATCTAATCTAATCTGATCTAATCTAATATTATTTTAATCTAGTCTAATCTGATCTAATCTAATTTGATTTTAATCAAATCTAATGTAATCTGATAACAATCTAATCTAATCTGATTTTAATCTGATCTAATGTAATATTATTTTAATGTAATCTGATCTAATCTAATGTAATATTATTTTAATCTAATCTAATCTGATCTAATGTAGTATTATTTTAATCTAGTCTAATCTGACTTGATCTAATCTAATATTATTTTAATCTAATCTGATCTAATATAATCTTATTTAATATAATCTACTGTAATCTGATCAAATCTAATTTTATTTTAATCTAAAGTAATCTGATTTTAATCTGATCTAATGTAATATTATTTTGATTCAAATTAATACTTTCCTTTTTCAATCTAATTTATTGGGGTCTCTTCATTTTGTAAAAACTGATGATGGTTCAACCATATACTGTACATTTGTCACTTTATTGACTAATATTATAACTATTTACGTCATTTTTGTGTCATTTAGTTTTAATTGTCCGTTTGTTGTTTTGAGCTTTAACGGTTTCATACTTATCTCTTCAGTTGGATTTGAGGCCTCTTGTCTTGTACTGCCGTAAGATTTGACTTTTCTCATAGATTATAATCAACCATTGGATCCTGTACATGGAACTGATCAGGTCCAGAGGGTCAGGTCTCATCAGGGGTCATCAGGGGTCATCAAGGGTCATCAAGGCTCATCAGAGGTCATTGGGGGTCATTAGGGGTCATCAGGGCTCATCAGAGGTCATCAGGGCTCATCAGAGGTCATCAGGGCTCATCAGGGGTCATCAGGGGTCATCAGGGCTCATCAGGGGTCATCAGGGTTCATCAGGCGTCATCAGGGGTCATCAGGTCTCATCAGGGGTCATCAGGCGTCACCAGGGCTCATCAGGGGTCATCAGGGCTCATCAGAGGTCATCAGGGCTCATCAGGGGTCATCAGGGGTCATCAGGGGTCATCAGGGTTCATCAGGGGTCATCAGGGCTCATCAGAGGTCATCAGGGCTCATCAGACGTCATCAGGGCTCATCAGAGGTCATCAGAGGTCATCAGGGCTCATCAGGGGTCATCAGGGCTCATCAGGCGTCGTCAGGGGTCATCAGGGGTCATCAGGCATCATCAGGGCTCATCAGGGGTCATCAGGCATCATCAGGGCTCATCAGGGGTCATCAGGCGTCATCAGGGGTCATCAGGGTTCATCAGGCATCATCAGGGGTCATCAGGTCTCATCAGGGGTCATCAGGCGTCACCAGGGCTCATCAGGGGTCATCAGGGCTCATCAGGGTTTATCAGGGGTCATCAGGGGTCATCAGGTCTCATCAGGGGTCATCAGGGCTCATGAGGGGTCATCAGGGCTCATCAGAGGTCATCAGGGTTCATTAGAGTTCATCGGGGGTCATCAGGCCTCATCAGGGCTCATCAGGGCTCATCAGGCGTCATCAGGCGTCACCAGGGTTCATCAGGGGTCATCAGGCGTCACCAGGGCTCATCAGGGGTCATCAGGGCTCATCAGGGTTTATCAGGTCTCATCAGGGGTCATCAGGGGTCATCAGGGCTCATGAGGGGTCATCAGGGTTCATCAGGGGTCATCAGGGCTCATCAGCGGTCATCAGGCGTCACCAGGGCTCATCAGGGGTCATCAGGGCTCATGAGGGGTCATCAGGGTTCATCAGGGGTCATCAGGGCTCATCAGCGGTCATCAGGGCTCATCAGGGGTCATCAGGGTTCATCAGGGGTCATCAGGGCTCATCAGAGGTCATCAGGGCTCATTAGAGTTCATCGGGGGTCATCAGGCGTCATCAGGCGTCATCAGGGGTCAACAGGTCTCATCAGGGCTCATCAGGGTCATGTGACTCCAGCGCCACCTGATGGTTTTTGTCAGGAAGTGAACAGACACTGAACAGAACAGACAAACGGAGACAGAAGAAAATATTCCCATTTCAGTCACAGAAATGAGGGACGGTGTTTTTATAAAGGACACCAAAACAAAAACCCATAGAACAGAACCAACCACAGAAGGACATGATCAAATACTGATAAGGAATCAGTTTTTCCTCTTTCTTCTCTTTCTATTTTGACTCTGTCCATCATCTTAGTTCTTTAAATGTCATGGTTTCATTCAGTTTTTTCTGGTTTTCATGTCCTTGTCCTAAACTCATTCAGAATACTTCTGTTGTACCTTAACTGCAAAAACTAAAATAAACTCTATTATTATTATTATTATTATTATTATTATTATTAATAATAATAATAATAATAATAATAGGTTTTAATTACAATGAACAACTCGTTTTAATATTATTAAAAAATATGACTCACAAAAAAGCCTCAGCCTCTGTTTAACTTCATTTCTGTTATGAATGTTTATTTATTTATTTTTTAAGTTTGTGTTACCGGTTCTTCCTGTGGGCGGAGCTAAGGTCGGACATTCCTCAGGTCAGGTGTCCTCCAGTATACACAGACTTTAACAGTGACTCAAACCATCGGATTAACTTCGGCAGGAGAAGCTTCATTCAAAGAAAATTGAGTTCTGATCGGAGAACAGTTCAGGTAAGACCACATTCACCGGCATGTGACCTTTACCAGTATAGCGTTAGCTTAGCCCCGTTAGCTTAGCGCCATTAGCTACGCTCCATTAGCTTCACGCCATTAGCTTAGCACTGTTAGCATAGTGATGTTAGCTTAGTGCTGCAGAGTTGGGTCGTTTCTCAATATGCTTTCTCGTCTGTTCCTCTATTCTTGCAATTTTGTGAAATGTCTTAATCCGGTCCCGGTTCTGTTCCATTTCAAAGTTCGCACAAACCTAAACCCATGGAATACCCGGATGTTGTTCTTCTGCTAGCTTAAACCAAGACTCAGTGGTGGGGAGACTTCAACACCGTAGTTCAACTCCATTTGCTGTAACTTGCTGGTAGTTCAACTACAGACATACTTTGTGCCGCGTCACGTAGTTCATGTACTTAGTACGTAATTCAAGTAATTTTTTGTAGCTTAACTTCTCAATTTGGAAAATACAATTTTGCGCAACAACTTAAAATGAATTTTTTTTTAGATTTATTGTTTGTAATATAAATTGTATTTTAAGACTGTCCCTTTGTTTTGCCTCCTGAATGTTTTTTTCCAACTTTATTGAAAACATTTGAGTATACAGTACATAAATTTTGAACAAGCAAGATATCAAAAAGGAAAAAGCATTTGAACAAATAAGTTAAGAAAACAATGCATAGATTTAAACATACAAAGCATAAAAGATAAAGGATAGTATAAAAGATAGATAAATAAAGAAGAATAACTAATCTAACAAATAAATAAATAAATGAATGAATGCAACAGAGTTCAGTCTATATTAAAGAATTGTTTATAAATAGCCAGGGTGTTAGAGCTTTTTTTTTTTTTTTTTTTTAATTATTATAGATAAATTCTAAAGATTTAAGATATTTTTCAAATTCCAGTAGGAAGATTTTAAAATTTGGGTGTGTTTTGGTATATTTATTTTTATGTATATGAAATTTTCCAAATAATATGATCAAATTTACAACAAGTTCTAAATTGTGAATATCATGTTTAAAATATGTAATTACATTTTGGGATGTTATAGTTATCTTTTCATTACTTTTAGATATAATATATTTTTCAATTTTAGACCAGAAATTAGAAGAGTGTTCAGTCTTTCCTCCTGAATATTTTTGAAACCATGGTCATGTTATGACGTCACAGCCAGCGCTGCCTCTGACTGGCTGGCACCGGCACCACTCCAGTGCTTCACAGATGTGCGATGAATACTAACACTGAGTGGTCATCACCACTGTGGACAACCCTCCAGCCAGCCCCACCCACAAAAAAGACATGCCGCCCCAACCATGTCCATATTTGGTTTCAAATTCACCACATGTACATTCTCATTTTAATGCTGAAAATAAAAAGGAGTTGCTAAAATTACTTTTTCTAGCCATAGTTTTACAAACTCCATTTCTCCAGGGATAGAAATGGAGTTGGTTTGAACTACTGGTAGTTTTACGAGCTACTAGGGATGTAACCATATGAAAATTTCATATTATGGTTATTGTGACCAAAATGATCACGGTTACCATTATTATCCTGGGGTTGTTGAAATGTGCTCAAAATGGTCAAAAAGTAGTTATACACACTGAAATAATTTAACCAAGTTATATTTTGAACCTCCCCCCCAAAAAAACAAACAAAATAATAGGCACAATGTACTTTCTGTTGGCAGAAATCAAGTATTAATATGTAAACATCAAACATACAAATGTGCATTAAAGATGGAACCTCATGGCTATTGTTTGACTATTTTCCATATCAAGTTTGAGTTGTTTTACCTTCTTTTTCATAGATAGTCTCTCTCTCTCTCGGTTATCATGATAATTAGAATTTAAACGGTAATACTAACCGTCTGGAATTTTACCGCGGTTTATTGTTATACCGGTAATCGTTACATCCCTACAAGCTACACTAGTAATGTAGCTTCCCCAACACTGCCAAGGATGCACTGGTTGGTGACTCCTGTTAGCTTGGCTGGTAAGTATCCCATGATGCACTGTGTGCTACTCTCAAATGCTACTGCAGCTTCTGTGAAAACCTAATTCATAAATGTTTGAGTTGATGAGAGAAATCCATCTGTATTTTCATGATATGGGATTCAACTAAATTTGTTCCAGTTCTGAAAAATATACAAAATAAATTTAAATGACATGTAAATAGTACAAATGTATTGAAATCAAATCAATGACATTGTGGTGATTTGAGGGAAATCTGTTGTGGAGCAGATGATGTAAATACAGCAGAGACAGGGTCAAAGGTCACAAACAGCCATTCACTTACACACAGACTGTTATCAGGAAGTCTGATCCCTGACCGAGACTTGACCGATTGAGACTGGACTGACCGAGACCGGACTCGGTGACCTTGGTATTGAGAAGCGGTCTTTGTCATGTTTTTTCAGTTTTTCCTGATGCGCTGGTTTATACATGACATATTTTGGATCGTGTTCTGTTTTCTGACGGTAGGTTTGGTTGAGCTTTTAGCAGATGTTACCATGGCAACGCAGACAGAACTGAGGCACTCCTGGTACTGGTAGCAACCGGGGTTAAGACCATTAATTGAGGACATAAAGGTCAAACAGACTGTCCAACTGCTTTGTTTCTGTGCCCTTTGGAAATAGGTGGTGTAATATAAGGAGCGTATATATGAAGGGACTGAACTGGGTCTTTTATGAGCTGTTCTGGTGTGTGTTCTGTCCATGTCTTACTCCCCTCAGGGACAGGCTGGACTGCCCTAATGTGGGACAGTTTTTGTATTTTGGACTTTTGTAGTATATTATAATGTGAAGCCAACGCGATAATGTAATAATTATAATAATGTATAATGTAAAGCTTAAGTGTCCCACATTTGGACAATTAACCCTAATACAGATTCTTGAAGAAGAACCCGAGTGCGCCCCATCCATCCGACCCGTCACCTCCACCATTAACTGGGCGACACCGCCATCTACTGGACACCAACCATACAACCCCAGAACATTAGAGCCAGGATGGAATCCACCAAATCAGACCTTCATCTTTCACCCAGTCTGTGTCCATGACCATTAAAGTCCCATAACTGGGACTGATCGGATAACTGTCATAATCTTTACACGCACTAAAGAAATGCAATAATTGTAAACCCCGGTTTAGATGCTGCACTCCATTATCAGATTTATTTCGGAGTACGTACAAACATAGTGATGGTAGAATCAAACTTCCTGTCATTGTCTTCTACGTCACTGTCTGTTTTCATTATTTTTGTCACTTAATCGATCAATTATTTTCTTCATTTCAATTTGATTAAAGGATTATTTGAATCAGTAAAAAAAAATTGTAGAAATGTGAGACAGACATGGTTGAAAATGACAAACAACTGAAACAACAACAACCAAAAGTCTTAAATAAGAGGATATATAAAAATATCTATATAGAAATAACAGTTTAAAAGTATATATAAAAATATCTATATTGAATTTCTATATAGATACTTTTATATATAGTTTTATACTGTTGTTTTTTTATATAGAAACTTTTATATGTACTTTTATACTGTTGTTTTTTCTATATAGATATTTTTATATAAACTTTCATACTGTTTTTATTTCTATAGATATTTTTATATATACTTTCATACTGTTGTTATTTCTATATATTTTTATGTGTACTTTTATACTGTATTTAGATATTTTTGTGTATACTTTTATATTGTTGTTATTTATATATAGATATTTTGTATATACTTTTATACTGTTGTTTGTTCAGACATTTTGTATATACTTTCATTCTGTTGTTTTTTCTATATATTTTTATGTGTACTTTTATACTGTATTTAGATATTTTTGTGTATACTTTTATATTGTTGTTATTTATATATAGATATTTTGTATATACTTTTATACTGTTGTTTGTTCAGACATTTTGTATATACTTTCATTCTGTTGTTTTTTCTATTGTTATGGTCTTGCTCGGGGACCACAACAAAACAATCAAACGGAGGACGGAGGATCAATGCTAAACGTGATTTATTTTGCAAAGTAACGAATAAGTGCCAACGAAACCATAACCAGAACACAAAGTACAATATAACAAAAGGTGGCTCGGGCTGAGCATCCAGCTGGTGGCAGAGAGCGAGCGCGGTCTGGACAGCCATCCTTTATAGACTGGGAACCAATCGGCTGCAGGTGTTCCCTATTCCCAGGCTCCGCCTTTACGCACACTGACGCAGCTACTGCAGGGGAAGATGGCATATCCACAGACAGGCAGCACAGAGGCCCTGGGGCCGTCACACTATATAGATATTTTTATGTATACCTTTATACTGTTGTTTTTTCTATATAGATATTTTTATATATATACTTTTATGTTGTTGTTATTTCTATATAGATATTTTTTATGTACTTTTATACTTTTGCTTTTTCTATATAGCTATTTTGCATATACTTTTATACTGTTGTTTTTTCCATATAGATATTTTGTATATACTTTTATACTGTTGTTTTTTCTATATAGATATTTTTATATATACTTTTATGTTGTTATTTCTATATAGATATTTTGTATATACTTTTATACTGTTGTTTTTTTCTATATAGATATTTTGCATGTACTTTTATACTGTTGTTATTTCTATATAGATATTTTGTATATACTTTTATACTGTTGTTTTTTCTATATAGATATTTTGCATATACTTTTATACTGTTGTTTTTTCTATATAGATATTTTGCATATACTTTTATACTGTTGTTTTTTCTATATAGATATTTTGTATATACTTTTATATTGTTGTTTTTTCTATATAAACATTTTGTATATATTTTCTATATAGCTATTTTGCATATACTTTTATACTGTTGTTTCTTCCATATAGATATTTTGTATATACTTTTATACTGTTGTTTTTTCTATATAGACATTTTTATATATACTTTAATGTTGTTGTTATTTCTATATAGATATTTTGTATATACTTTTATGCTGTTGTTTTTTCTATATAGATATTTTGCATATACTTTTATACTGTTGTTTTTTCTATATAGATATTTTGTATATACTTTTATAATATTGTTTTTTCTATATAAACATTTTGTATATACTTTTATACTTGTTTTTTCTATATAGATATTTTTATGTATACTTCTAAACTGTTGTTTTTTCTATATAGATATTTTTATATATACTTTTATGTTGTTGTTTTTTCTATATAGATATTTTGTATATACTTGTATACTGTTGTTTTTTCTATACAGACATTTTGTATATACTTTTATATTGTTTCTTCTATATATATATATTTTGTATATACTTTAATACTGTTGTTTTTTCTATATAGACATTTTGTATATACTTTCATACTGTTGTTTTTTCTATATAGATATTTTGTATATACTTATATACTGTTGTTTTTTTTCCCCAAAGAGATATTTTGTATATACTTTTATACTGTTGTTTTTTCTATATAGATGTTTTTATATATACTTTTATGTTGTTGTTTTTTTCTATATAGATATTTTGTATATACTTTCATACTGTTGTTTTTTTCTACATAGCTACTTTTATATATCCTTTTATACTGTTATTTCTATATAAATATTTTTATACATCCTCTTTTTTAAGACTTTTGGATGTTGTTTCAGTTGTTTGTCATTTCCAACCATGTCTGTCTCACTTTTCTACAATTTTTATTTTTTTTTTACTGATTCAAATAATCCTTTAATGAAATATAAATGAAAAAAAATTGATGGATTAAGTGACAAAAATAATAAAGAAAATAGAAGTGACGTAGAAGACAATAACAGGAAGTTTGATTCTACAGTCACTGTTTGTACATACTCTGAAATAAATCCGACAGTGGAGTGGAGCGTCTAAACCGGGGTTTACGATTATCGCATTTCTTAAGTGCATGTAAAGATTATGACAATTATCCGATCAGTTATGGGACTTTAATGCCAGTCCCAGTTATGGGACTTTAATGGTCATGGAAACAGACTGGGTGAAGGATGAAGGTCTGATTTGGTGGACTCCATCCTGGCTCTAATGTTCTGGGGTTGTATGGTTGGTGTCCAGTAGATGGCGGTGTCGCCCAGGTAATGGTGGAGGTGACGGGTCGGATGGATGAGGTGCACTCGGGTTCTGGTTCAAGAATCTGTATTATCACAGAGGGGCAGGAAAACGTGGACAAAACAGACCAACTCATAAAAACACAGTTCAGAGCCTTCATAAATACAGTTGTTCCATTATTACGTCCTGTTTCAAACGTCAAAGACGGACTGGAAGGGCTCCTAGAGACTATCGGTCATTAAGTATGCGTGGAGTTGAGTGGCGACTTTTTTTTCAACAATTTTGGAAATGAAGGGCAGGTTGGATATGGGGCGGAGGTTATTGAAATTGTTGTGGTCTAGACCAGGTTTTTTGAGGATGGGGGTGACGGCTGCAGTTTTGAATTGTGGAGGAACAGTTCCAGTGGTCAGGGAAGAGTGAGTGATGGCAGATATGAGGGGAAGGAGAGAGGGAAGGCAGGATTTGACCAAAGGTGTGGGGAGTGGATTAAGGTGACAAGTGGAGGGCTTGGAGTTTGTGATAAGGTTAGTTCTGAACTAATAGAATATGAACATTTGAACAGGATCTTGATCTATAATGTCTATAAAGCATAATTTCAGTTTGAACACAGAAACATTTTGTGATATAACATTAGATCCTGTTGGGATCAAATAAAAATGTGTTTAGTATTTGTGCAGATTTCTGTTGTAATTCAATTCTTTCAGGAAATAATCATTTAAAAAAAGAAACAAACAAAAAATTGCCTTTTTAACAGTATCATGACATATTGTGATATATCGTATCCTGATCCTAGTGCTGTGATTTGTATCGTATCGCCAGATTCTTACCAATACACAGCCCTGTAAATTACATGATGAAAGTATTTACATCATGTGAATAAAATGAGCAACTTGGCATTTCTTCAGAAAAAATCAGTGTAATTTTAACAGTATTCTGCCTCAGTTCATCACTTACACATATATGTTACAATTTACATATCACAGTGGAATGACACTGGACTGAAGGGGTTTGAAACCTGATCTTCCACATCTGCTCACTTTTGTGTGTGTGTATTTCATTTTTATTTTTATTTTTTTTCTGGACTGTTTTATACTTGTATTTTTTCTTCTTGACTGTCTTATAATTGTGAATTTTATTTGAGCATTTTACAAAAGAATACAAAACCAAATTTTGTTGCACTGTACAATGGTAGTTTGCAATGACAATAGGCCTATTCTATTCTATTCTATTCTATTCTATTCTATTCTATTCTATTCTATTCTATTCTATTCTATCTACAGATGCACAAATCATTTAGTAACAGTAAGAATATTGGTTAGAATTGCGCTTCATTCTCTATAGACTTTTCAGGTCATTCATATTTTTGTGAAAGGCTAGTTTGTATGTGTGATTTTTTTTTTTTTTTTTTTTTTTTTCTTGTTACAGTTGTAAAAGTTGACCTTTTCGCAGATGTGGTCGGCGGATGTCTGCTTTGAGTACACCTTGAGTACGTACGGACATCCACAGAGTCAAGTACGCCTGACTCTGTGGGGGGGTGGGGGCTTTAACATGCTTTGAATGTCTGACCCAGCTTCCGTGCCACTGTTAGACTCTGTTGTCTAGGGGTGTTAGAAAATATCGGTTCTGCAATATATCGTGATATTTCATTTCACAATACTGTATTGATACTAACAAGTATTGTATCAATATTAGATTAGATTTAATTTATTGGTCCCCGTGGGGAAATTCGTCTTCACTGACTGAAAACATTACAGGAAAAAGACATTACATAACATACAAGAAAAAGATAACATAACATTACAAGTAAAAAGACAGTAACATTATACAACATAGCTGACAACAACAACAGTAGGGGTAGACATAACGAAAAGAGACATTGATGGAGTGACAGTTGCAGACTGGTCAGCCTGTCAGCGGGGCCTGGTGTTTAGGGCGGCTATGGCTGAGGGGATCAGGCTTTTCCCAAGACGGGCCCTCCTGAATTTTAATGTCCTGTATCTGCGTCCTGAGGGTAGTGGGATGAAGTAGCGGTGTAATGGGTGCGTGATGTCCTGGACTATTGTGTTTGCCATTCGGGTGATGGATCTGTTATTTAGTTCTGTGAGGCTGGGTGTGGGGAGGCCGATGATTTTAGCAGCTGTATTTGTGATGCGTGTGAATTTGGCTCGGTTGGTGACGGAAAGCATGGTGTAAAAACATGTGGAGCAGTACAGGAGGATGGGTTGGATGATACTTTTGTAGAGTGACAACAGGAGGTGGGGTGCAACATGTAGTCCTTTAAGTTTGGGAATGGCTGACAGTCTTTGTTGGCTGTTTTTTTTGAATGTCTGTGGTGTGCTGATCAGAGGTGAGTTTATTGTCCAGGGTTATTCCCAGATATTTGAATCTGTCAACTAGGGCTGGGCGATATGGCCAAAAAATAAAATCTCGATTTTTTTTGGTCATCTTGAACGATTACGATTTTAATCGATTTTAATCGAAGTATTAACTCAACACACATGCATTTCAAAAGGAGCTTGATTTATTGAATAATAAGTCTTGTGCAAACAAAAATATTCTGCAAACATGTTGCAGACAAAGCCTGAAGTTCACTTCAACATCCAGAGAGTGCCAATGACAGGTCAACTTTTTACTATATTCCAAATGTTTTACATATTTTAGATTAATAAAAAGAAAAAAAAAAGTAAACTTAAACATTAATAACATAAATCCTGTGCAAAAAAGTGCATCATTTGCTGAAAGGTCACAAATAATTAACTGCCAAACTCAAAAACTAGTCTTAACACTACAATGAAAGTTGTAAACATGTGCAATACTGCCTCTTGTGCAAAAAAAAAGGAACAACTTGATAAACTTTGGATATGTTTTACCTTTGGAGCATTACTTACTTATACTGTGCATTAACACTGCATCAGCTTTGAATGTTTTAAACTCTTAGATTTCTTGCAAGAAAAACAAGCTTGTCCACTGACTTTGGCTTAAGACAAGCTCTGGTGCATGTTACAATGTTTCCCCCTGTACTAAATACCCTTTCTGACGGGGCACTTGTTGCAGGTATTGAGAGGTACTTTTTTGCCAATTTACTAAGTCTTGGAAAGTGTGTTTCATGCAGTTTCCACCATTTAAGTGGGTTTGAATCTGCATCAGTTTCAGGTGCCAGCAAGTATGCTGACATTTCACCCTTGACTTTAGCGTCAAATGTCTTTGTTTCAGCCTCAACTGGACTTTTCTTAAAGAAGCTGCTGAGGGATTTCTTCATCTTTGCTGGGAGTTCAACAACCTGACTCTCAGTCTCCGATGTGTCCTTATCTGCAGCATGAGTATCTTGTATGCCTCTGTAATGCATGGAACAGAGTTCTGCAATGGCTCTCTCTCTTAGTTTTTCAATCTTGTCGGGCTCAATGTAAGTTGTGCGGAACCTGGGATCTAGTAGTGAGGCAAGGTCAATGAGGTCTTGTGTGGCTGAATCGCTATATTTTTGGTTAAGATATTTCAGCACATCACTTTTGATTTGTCTTGTTAGCTCAGTATCGTCTTCTTCTGACTTCAGCAAACTGTTGTTAAACAGATGAAGGGTTGGTTTTATGAAAGAGACGCTCACATATGTCTCACCAGACAATGCGTCAGTAAAGTCATGTAATGGCTTAATGGCTTTATTTACTGACTCTAAAATGTCAATGTCCTGCCAGGTAGGCACTAAGTGCCTTGTTTTCTTATCTGCACCCAAGATTTGCCCAATTGCCTTCTCCTGCTCCAGTACACGCTCGATCATCTGCTGACGTGACCCCCATCTTGTAGGTGATTCTGAGATGAGCTGATGTTCAGGGAGGCCAAGTTCTGCTTGCACCACTGTCAAGTCTCTCCGCTTCTTCCAACTGAAGGAGAATGCACTGATGACTTTCTTGCAGACCCCTACTGCACATTCAATGTGAGCATCCTTACAAGCATTTCCTGTAAAGAAAAAGAATTATGAATACATTTAACATTACTAGGATATGCAAAATATCAGCAACTCATTCCTGATGTATAATAATGTCAATAAAAATATTGCCATTTTAATGCAGTAATACATAAATTTGTATGTTGTTGCAGCAAATGAATCAATAAGATAATACTGCTTTAAAAAATGTGTTAATATAGGAGAAAAAATACACTAAAAACATCTAAATGAAGAAGAAAATGCTACATTGAGTAATATTATGTATATAATAATGTTTAGTGGGTATTGCTTTTAATTTTAATAATATATATTTATGTAGCATTATAAATTGTGGTGCACATTGCATTTCACTTACCTATAGCGTTGTGGAGCCTGTGTCCAAAGCAGCTGAGGTGGGTCCACTGGTTTAGCTTCAGGGCCTTTATCATATTTGTGCCACTGTCAGTAGTCATACACACCATTTTCTCCTCATCTAACTTCCAATGTGCCAAGGAGTCTTTGAGTCCCTGTGCAATGAGCTCTCCGGTGTGATCTTCAGAAAAGTAGGTGGTTTGTAAACTGCAACTGTTTAGACTCCAGTTCCCATCGATGTAATGCACTGTTAAACTCAAGTACGGTTGAAGAGATCGACTGGACCAGAGGTCTGTAGTAGTAGAAAAAAACAAAACCGTGTCCAGCTTTTCACAAAGCGCTTGTCGTGTTTCGTTGTACAGTTTTGGTATTGCAACCTCCGCAAAGTATTTATGACTAGGTGGGTGGTATTTTGGATCCCAGACTTTTAGCATGTGGAGAAAGCCAGGCTTCTCCACGGTGTAAATAGGCACCATATCCATCCCTAAATAAACAGCAACAGCTTCAGTCATCTGTTTCCATTGTGCCCCTGACTTATCATATGGCACGGCACAAGAAAATGATGCGGCTAAAGTTTGTTGTTTCTTTGCGGCGTGTTTGCCATGGCTAGTGCTAGCCACGCTGCACTCCCGCAGCTGCGAGCACTCTTCCCATTCTTTAGGGTGTCTCTGCCGGAGGTGCTGAAAGAGGTTAGTTGTGCTGCTACTCTTCATTTTCACCTTACTTCTGCAAACCTTGCACATGACTGTAGTTTGCTCTGCGTCGGTCTTGTCAAATCCGAACCATTTCCATATAATAGACATAACATGAGTCCCTTTTCTAGCTACCAACTCTTCGGCTTGTGTTGTGTCCGCCATGGCGGGGGCGTGATTGTTTTGGCGGAAAGGCGTAAGAGGCGGAACCAAGCGCCAGTGCTCAAGTCATGAAAGGAGAAGACGAATCTGTATAGTTATTTATTTAAGCTCGCCTCGCTTTTGCGATTTTGCATTTTTTCAAATTGTCTATTTTTAAAAAGGCGAATTAATCGAGTTAATTCGATTTATCGCCCAGCCCTACTGTCAACTGACTCAACTGTTTGTGTGTTTATGATAATGGGATCCTGGGGTGAGGGGGGGTTAAACCGTAGTTCCTTGGTCTTGTTGACATTGATCTCCAGATAACTGTCTGTGCATAGCTTGGTGAAGTGGGTGACTGTGTTGTGGTAGTCCAGAGTGGATTGATTGTTGGAGAGAAGTGCAAGGATGGCTGTGTCGTCTGAGTATTTTAGGTATGTTGTGGTGGGTGAGATGCTGCGGCAGTCGTTGGTGTCAAGTACATACAGGAAAGGGCTCAACACACATCCCTGTGGGACCCCGGTGTTGATGGTGAGTACAGGGGATGTGTTTGAGCCCACCCTTACTACTTGCAGTCTGTCAGTGAGGAAGTTATGGGTGAGATGGATCAGCTGAGGGGGGATGTTGAGATGATGTAGTTTCTGGATCAGTAGATGCTTCTGCAGGGAGTTGAAGGCGGAACTGAAGTCCACAAAAAGGATCCTGGCGAAGTTGCCTGGGGAGTCCAGGTGCTGGAGGAGGAGGTGCAGCAGGCAGGCCACAGCGTCCTCAGTGCCTCTTTTAGCCTTATAGGCAAATTGGAGGGGGTCCAGGTGTGGGGTGACAAGTGGAAGGATGATGTTCAGCAGTAGTGTCTCCAGGCACTTCATTATTATGGACGTGAGGGCTATGGGGCGGTAGTGGTTGAGTTCTGTGGGTCTGGATTTTTTCGGTATTGGGATTATGGTTGCAGTTTTTGCAGGTTGCAGGTATTGTGGCAGTCCGGTATGATTGGCAGAAGAGTGAGTGTAGTATGGGGGCTAGCTCCATGGCGCAGCTTTTAACCACCCTGGCGGGAATGCCATCAGGCCCCGGGGCCTTGCCTGCCTTACAGCGGCTCAGCTGGTGCCGTACCTCCCCCTCTGTGTAGGGGGCCGGTTCTTCAGGGTCTGGTGGTGGGAGAGCTCTCAGCAGGTCCTGACACTCTGATGAGAAGTCCTGTTTATCAGAACGGGTGTAGAAGGTGTTTAAGTCCTTGGTGAATGTTTCTGGGTCACTGACTGTGCATGTGGATTTGGGTTTGCATCCGGTCAGGGTTTTCACCTTCTGAAAGGCTTGCTTGGTGTTCATGTGGCTGAATTCTGTTTCCAGTTTGTTTTTGTATTCCAGTTTGGCTTTGAACACCTCGTTCTTTAGGATCCTGTTTGTTACTTTGAGGCTGGTCCAGTCCTTGTGTCTGAAGGATTTATGTTTTTCCCTCAGGCTATGTTTTAACTGTGGAGTAATCCATGGTTTGGAGTTGGGATAAATCTTTATTGTCTTGGTTGGAATTATGGAACTGATGCAAGATTTGATGTAGTCTGTAATGGCAGAGACCCTGTCATCCAGATTCCCATCAAAAATGTCCCAGTCAGTGCAGGCTAAGGAGCCTTGGAGTTGTGTGATGGCGTCCTCCGTCCACTGGGGGGCACTGCTGCAGTGTGGTTTGCGGCGCTTCAGTTCCTGTTTGTAGAGCGGAAGTAAACAGATGACGTTGTGGTCAGCGGCTCCGAGCGGTGGATATGAACGGGCACGGAAGGCATCGGTGATGTTCCCGTAACATAAATCCAGTATGTTTCCTCTTCTTGTTGGATTGTCCACATACTGTTGGAAAGATGGTAACACAGTGTCCAGTCTGCATCCGTGAAAGTCCCCCAAGATAAGCAGTGGAGCCCCGGGGTACTTAGCAAACATAGCATTAGCATCCTCGGCTATTTGCTCCACTGCCGTGTTGATGTTAGCGCTGGGGGCTACATAGACACAGCTGACCACAACAGTGGGGAATTCCTGGGGGAGGTAGAAAGCACGGAGGGAGAGGGTCAGCAACTCCAGGTTAGGTGTGCACACTTTACGGTGCACTTTGATGTTAGTACACCACCTGTCATTGATGTAAAGGCAGACCCCACCGCCTCGCGTCTTCCCCGAATGCCTTGTCCTGTCGGACCTGATGATGGTGAAGTTGTCTAGGCTCACCTCAGAGTCGGGAACCGACTCGTCTAGCCAGGTCTCACAGAGAGCGATGATACAGGTATCCCTGAAGACCCTTTCAAATCGGCACCTTGCGTGTAGTAGATCCATCTTATTACGGAGTGATCTTAGATTAGACATGATGATGGTCGGGAGGGGAGGTTTAAAGAGACGTCTCCTTACCCGGCTTCGGATACCTCCACGCTTTCCCCTTTTCCTCGGCTGGAGCTCCGATGGTAGGACCACGGCAGGCTTGGTGTTACTCCACAGTGAGGCTCGATGTAGCAGGAGTTCATCTCGGCTGTAGGTGAGTGGCCGGTTGCCGGTGTCGGGCTGTAGTGCGAGGCTATCACAGATCAGCCATAGGATTAAAAGGAGGACGGCGATCACTTTGTAGCTTGTCATGGCTGAACAGTCCGATTTGCCCATATGTAGTGTAACAATTACACAGAATAGTCACATAAAACGTACGTAAAAAGACACAAAAAACACAGGAGACGTAGTGTACAGTCAGTGCTGTTGCAGCAGAGTGTGCGCCATCTTGCAAAGAGGCTAGGTTTTTATTCAAATGCAGATATTGTGGAGGTTCATTTTCATTTTTTGTTTTAGTTTTTTTGTTTATAGTTTATTTATTATTATTTAACTCTCTTTTATTAAATACCGGTAGTTCCTTTGTTGAGATTGCACAAAAATAATGTTATAGAATATGAACATTTGAACAGAATCTTAAACTGTAATATCTGTAAAACAGAATTTCAGTTTGAACACAGGAACATTTTGTGATGTAACATTAGATCCTGTTCTGATCAAATAAAAATGTGTTTAGTATTTGTGCAGATTTCTGCTGTAATTCAATTCTTCAAGGAAATAATCATTTAAAAAAAAGAAACAAACAAAAAAATTGCCTTTTTAACAGTATCATGATATATCGTGATATATCATATCGTGATCCTAGTATTGTGATTTGTATTGTATTGCCAGATTCTTGCCAATACACACCCCTACTTTTGTCTTGCCCCCCCCGGTGCCCCAGCTTCAGAATAAAGTGTTTATTTTTTTGCAGCAGCAGCAGCGCTAATAATTCAGCAGCGGTGGAAAATTTGTGTGGAGACTTAAAGGTGAGTGTTTGCATTCTTCACATAGTCTCCATGTATTTGTTGGGTCCAGTACACCCCTATTGAGTAGTATTTTAGTTGGTGACAGTTGTTTTGGTAGGGTACCTGTACTTCTACTCAAGGGTGACTGTCCAATACTTTATACAACACCGCATTGATGGTTAAAAAGGAGGACTCACACCAGTCAGTGAAATCTGGGTCCATAGGCCGTGACGGGGTTAGTGTTGGAGAGAAGCCAATCTGCCAATTTAAGAAAGGGTTTGGACGGCGACTCTGGCACAGGTTAGTGTAGAAGAAGAATAAGAGTAGATAGGACAGGTGTTGGTTAGTATAGAAGAAGAATATGAGTAGACAAGACAGGTGTTGGTTAGTATAGAAGAAGAATACGAGTAGACCGGACAGGTGTTGGTTTGAATCCCCGTCGATGGCGTAAGGTGACAGTGGTGGGAGTTTTCCTGCAGGTGTCTTGCTGCCATAGTTAAGTTTTTGATGGAGAGAAGGATGGCGCTCCCTTCAGGTGTCTGGGTGGTTGTGGACTGGACACAGGTCCTCAGCCCACACATGAACATAATAATGACAAAGCACTTTTATTTCTAGAGTCCAGTTCATACACAGGGCAGTTCACAGTGTTTTACAAAAATGGAAGGAAGACAAATTAAAAACACACAATTACAAGTAAAACAGAATCAATTGAACATAACTATTAATCAATTAAAATAAAGTAAAATGTAACAGGTCAGATAGAACCCTTTTAGTTGTTCTAAGGTCAGAGGTCAGATAGAACCCTTTCAGTTGTTCTAAGGTCAGAGGTCACAGTAGAGGTCTGTCTCACAGTTCCACAGTTCAGCTCATGGAACTGAAACGCAGCTTCACCCTGTTTATTCCTGACTCTGGGCTCCAGCAGAAGACCAGTCCATGAGCTTCTCAGGTCCCAGATGGTTCATTTGGGACCAACATGTCCCAGATGGAATTTGGTTCTAGACGAGGGGTGGCACACCCTGGTCCTGGAGAGCCACAATCCTGCATGTTTTAGATGTATCCCTCTTCCAACACATGTGATTCAAATGATAAGCCTATTATCAAGCTCTGCAGAAGCCTGAAAACGACCATCAGGTATACTGGAAGAGGGAAACATCTAAAACATGCTGGATTGTGGCTCTCAAGGACCAGGGTTGGCCACCCCAGGTCTAGACCATGGACATACTTGTAGACCAGCAGAACTGTTTTAAAGTCTATTCTCTGAGCCACAGGAAGCCAGTGCACAGAGCTGGACCAGGACTAATATGGTGGTCCCTCTTGGTGCGTTATCTGAGTTGTGTGGAAACGGTGCAGACGCTGCTCAAATGTGTTTCAGGTTGTGGTTTCTTGTTTATTCAGCTTTTCCTTCAGGTTGGATGTCTGTCTTATCTTGGATTAACAGAAATATTTGTCCAGTTGAACTGAAGAATGGATGTGAGTTGAATCCAGTCTGGTTCTTTGAACAGTGCACTAGCATCAGTCCCTTCCACAGACGGCTGTGAAACCTCAGGCTGTGGTTTCCTATCTGCAGCTTTCATCTGTGGGTTCAATCCCACTTCCCTCCTCTGTGCAGAGTAGTCAGATCTGTGTGTTCAGGTTTTTGTACAGCCTCTTCTCCACTTTGGATCACTGTGTTTCTAGAGCACAGTAGTACAGAGCTGTGTCTGCCAGGGTTAGGTCTTTGATGGTCAGCTGTGTGGTCTGGTCTGGTGTTTCAGATGTAAATCGGCCATCAGAGCCATCAGGGATATACTGAGTTGGGGAATTCTGTGCTCTTTTCCAGAGGATAAAGTGAGGAGGCTGAAGGTCAGAATGCTGCCTGTACCAGTGAAGGTCAATGTAGGAGTCTGAGTTCTCAGTGTCGCAGGTCAATGTAACAGATTTTCCTTCTGTTTCACTGACTTCAACTTCCCGTGGTCGGATACTGTTCACAGATATTGAACCTAAAAGGAGGAGATGAAGAACATTTGAAAGTGAAATAATTTTGACAAATTTCAGCTTCACAGTACTGTGCAAAACCATGTACAGATGTTGTGTTACCAAAGCCCAGAGCAGTGAGAAGAATCCACAGCCAATGTTCCATCTGTACGACAAGGTTGAAATCAACAGGACAAAGTGGCTGATGTTCAACATTCAGTGTGAGAACTGTTCTCTGCACAGCAGCAGTTGTAATTGACTGAATAGTTGAACACAGTGCACAAGTCATGCAGCACCGACCTGATGATGTCGCCCTCTAGAACAGACTCACTGGGTGGATTCTACTAAACTGGGACAGCATTTGTTGTGTTTTCCTCTGAAGGTGAACAGTGTGTGAGCCCCTCTAGTGGATGTTGTGTAGTACTGTGTTGTCTTTGCTCCAGAGGTTTTTGTTCAGAGTTTTGCTGTTTCCTGTCACTGTGGGCCTCACAGCACAGTAGTACACAGCAGAGTCTGACACATGAAGCTTCTGGATCTTCAGAGGAAATGAGGTCTGATTGATCTCTGATTGATCAAATCTGTCGTCCTGGAACTCGGGATCATTATGTTTGGTTCCGATAGTGTCACATATTAAAATATACTTAAGAACATCATTTGTTTTTTGTTTGTACCAGAACAGAGTATAAGTTGTGGAAAGACTTCTCTCAAATGTACATTGCAGAGTCAGTGTGACTCCTTGAACAGCAGTGACATCTCCTGTTGGCTGGGTCACTTTGTCTTCTCCTTTACACTCTGGGGAAGAACAGAACATGCAGAGGAAGAGATGAATCAATACAGATGATTGATTCCAGTTGAACAGTCAGTAGGTTTCTCGAGTTACCTATCCAGAGAGTCAGAATCAGGATGTTTCTCAGCCAGTGTTTCATGTCTGCAGTGAGAGGGGAGGAGACAGACCAAGAACACTGATCCTCTGATGGATCTGGGCCTTCACATCACTGGTCCTTCCTCTTCATCGTCTGATGACGACTCCAACCTCTACATCACATTTACATTTGACTGTTTACTTACCCCTGTTTTCCACTGGTTCTGGCATTGTCACATTAGCGTCATGTCTTCCACAGTTGATGGTTTCCACTGTACATAATGCTCTTGTTTCCAACAGAAGGAATTGGAACCATGTCAGAAGTTTTCCAGAAGTAGCTTGAGTTTTCTCCACTCCTGACCCTCTGCCCCTGAACACAACCCATAAACACTCCCAAGACCAAGGACAGGTTGGGGGTACAGACCACGCACAATTTTGCTGTTGTCCTCTGGTTGACACTGGTTTCCTCTGTTGTCATATTCATAGTTATTTGTCGTTTCAATGGTCTGGACCAAGGTACTCTTTATGTCTGGAGTTGGTCAGTAGCTCAGCACCACTAATGGAGTAGGATGGTTCAGTGAGGACAATTAAAGTCTACCTGGACAGGAAAGGTGAAGGTGGTACTTTTATCAGACTGTGTTCTGTTGTGGAGAACAGACTCACTGGGTGGATTCTTCTAAACTGGAACAGCATTTGTTGTGTTTTTCTCTGATGGTGAACAGTGTGTGAGTCCCTCTCGTGGATGTTGTGTAGTACTGTGTTGTCTTTGCTCCAGAGGTTTTTGTTCAGAGTTTTGCTGTTTCCTGTCACTGTGGGCTGCAGAGCACAGTAGTACACAGCAGAGTCTGACACATGAAGCTTCTGGATCTTCAGAGGAGCTGATCTTGATGTTTGATCCAGTGTGGATGTGAATCTTTCCTTGATCGTCTCTGCTGTGGTTCCTTGGTCCAGTGTGAGTCGGTTCAGGATGAATGTGGGCCGACTGTTTCCTTCCTGTTTGTACCAGTACAGAGAATTAGTGGTAGAACTGCTGTTGTATTGACCGCCCAGAGTTACTGCCTCTCCTTCAGCTCCGTCACATCTCCTTGTGGTTGCAACACGTTGTCGTTTTGGCCTCTGCATTCTGTAAAAGCCACAAACAGTGTCAGTGTTCTGTTGGAGAATCCAGCCAGTGTGTGACTGATATCAGCCAAACACAGTGGGTTCATACCAAGGCACAGAGCAGCCAACAACACCCAGAGAAACAGAGCTGTCATATGGGCAGTGCAGAGGAACTGTGAGCTCCAACCAGTCCAAAGAAGGCACTGATCTGTGTTTAGTCTGCATCAACACTCAGGTGGTGGATTAGAAGGTGGAGTCTGATCACTGGGACTCAGTCACTCCTCCCAGTGTTTCCTCCTCCTGACACATTGACCTGTTCATCAGCCGCTCTCAGGTCAAATCTGATCAAACCAGCACTGACACTGTGTCACCTTCTAAATGTCCAGGACACAGTCCCAGTCCAACTAGATTTTCAGGCCAAATGTTCCAGTCAGCTCAGGTTTGTACCTGTAAATGTGTTGACAATGTGTCCAGTCCTTGAGTGAATTCTTGGATTTGAACCTGGGCTCTGTTTGAGACCCAGGAATTCTACTGGAGGCAGTGAAGGACTTTCTGAAGGTCCACTACTCCTGATGTTTCCTCTACAAGCAAATGACATTTGGTCAAATGGTCACAACTAGAAGACATTTCTTTAGATGCATTGCTGCAGGACAATTTCAAAGACAGTGTTTATGTTGAGAAGGTTCAACGACATTGAGTCCATTGTGTCATGTCTTCAAGATGCCTTCTTCACTAAACCACACAGATGTACTATTTCCATTCTTCCAGGCCCAGACATCTGTTGGCCCTGAGACTTCAGACTGATGGACATTAGGAAGGTATTTTGTGTAGTGGTCCAGACTAATGGGGTCTGACAAGGACAGGTTGGGGGACAGACCAAGGACGGTTGTGTATATGAACCTGAACCAGTGACTGTTGCGGTGGGTCAGTAGTGTTGTCCAATCCACAGTTGAATATGGAGTGCAGGGGTGTGTTGTGATGATGCATTTGTTCCAAAGCAGATGGCAGAGTGGTAGAGGACATGGAGCCCTTTCATGTTGATCTGTCAATAACAGGACCATAATCCAACATGGGTGGGACGGTCATTTGAACCAGTATTTGTCTGTCAGAGGAAGTGAAAGAGGAGCACATTCTATAGAGGAAACTGATGTTGGATTGAACCTTGGACTGCAGTCGCTCACTGTGGAGTCAAAAGGACAGAGTGATGTGGAGACAGATTCACAGACATTTGGACTCAGTGACCTGGTCTAGAGGGGTCCCATCCAGAGTGGACACAGTGGGGGTTTGTGAAGGTACGTGGGCCTTCTTGCCAAACCACATGACCTTGGTTTTGGATGTGTTTAGTTGAAGGTGCAGTTTGTATGGGGACCTGCTGGAGTCTACTGAAACTAAGCTGAAGTTTAGAACCAACTCTATCAAGGGGGAGGTTCAGGGTCAAACCAGCGTTTATGACCACCCTTTATTCTAAACCTGTAGACAGGGGGCCTGACCATGAACAAACACATTCAAACACTCACACAACAAACTCCATTCCTGGTCTACGGGGGGTCAGGCCGGTCCTGGACCAGTCCACATGTACCAGGTCGTGTCAAAAGGATGGAGGGTTGAAGTTTGTCAAGAGTCGTTTGCAGTGAACCCAAGCCGACTGTTTGACAGAGCAGCCTTTACAGACACATGAGAGACAACAGTGATACTGACATCTGCACAGAACAACCCAGAACCTGTGTGTCATGGTTGGATCAGTGTGTGAGTCCCTCTAGTGGATGTTGTGTAGTACTGTGTTGTCTTTGCTCCAGAGGTTTTTGTTCAGTTTTGCTATTTCCTGTCACTGTGGGCCTCACAGCACAGTAGTACACAGCAGAGTCTGACATTGCAGCAGAAGAGATGCTCATAGAGATGAGGTTTTTCTCCACATTAATGTTTAGTCCAGAAACATTTTCAGTGAATGTTGATCCTGAGGATGAGTGTGAGATGAGGAACTTCGGTGGTTTTCCTGGATATTGTCGATACCAGAAGAAATAATCATTGATTGCCAAAGTTTTACTGTATAGTATTTGTATGTGAGAGTAACAGAGTTTCCTTCAGGGCTTGTGACTGCGACTGAATTACGGTCGCATGCGCCTGAGAATTTCGGTAGTTCGACTGTTTTTGAGATTACGATCGCACGGTGCGCCAATAAAAAAAATGAGCGAAAATTAATACGTGCGCCTAGAATAATGGCTGCAGAAGTAACTCCTCAGCTGAAAATAAACAAGCTCCATGCCCCGCTGACTGAAGCGGAAAATCTAGTCCCTGCTCCCTCGCGCGCTCATCTCTGCGGATGGTCCAACACTGCATGACTTCGATGCACTGCCAGCAGTCAGGAAGTACCTACACTCTGGCACCAGGTCAAGGAGGCCTGACTTCAGGCGTCGTAGTGCAGACCACAGTGACTAAGGGGCACCAGGTCAAGGAGACCTGACTTCAGGCGTGGTGTAGACCACAGTGACTAAGGGGCACCAGGTCAAGGAGACTTGACTTCAGGCGTGGTGTAGACCACAGTGACTAAGGGCCTTTAGGCCATGAAATAAAAAAGTTGGTTGTTGCAAATAATGGTGTGATTCGTCTTTCTTCTCCAAGAACCAACTAAAGTATATACCACACATTGACAATTGTTTTGCACCTGTGTCAATGTAAGCTTTTTCTTTCATACTCTATTCAACTACTTTATTCTAGGTTGTTAACATTGCTTAAATACATATAGGAATATTACTTGGTATGGCCAAGAGTTTTGCTTGTTCTCCAAATTTTTTATATAATAGTGGTGCGCCTAGATTTTAGCCTGTGCTCCTAACTTTTTAGGGTTAGGAGCACAGTGCTCCTAGGTCAAAAAGTTAATTTTGAGCCCTGTTCTAAACTGGATTCTTCATTCTTGACTGGACTCAGATCTTCACAGTCGACACCTGAAGGAACAAACATCTGTGTTAGACTGAGTTTCATCCC
This sequence comes from Sphaeramia orbicularis, assembly GCF_902148855.1. Taxonomy (NCBI): domain Eukaryota; kingdom Metazoa; phylum Chordata; class Actinopteri; order Kurtiformes; family Apogonidae; genus Sphaeramia; species Sphaeramia orbicularis. The sequence goes on along the minus strand of NC_043973.1, from coordinate 54,946,666 downwards.
AAACAAACATTATCAAGTGAAACATTGGAATTCCACTGAATCCTGTTGTTCTTTACCTGTGAGAATAACTAGTAGATGGAGATAAACCATCCAGTAATCCAGGTCCAGCATGTTGAATGAAGGAAATTTCCTGGTTTGTAGATTGAATTGTATTGAATAGATCAGTTGTTGCGTCTTGTTTAGTTCAGGATCAGATCAGCTCCTCCTCCTCCTCCTCCTCTTCAGTGTCTCCTCTGTTACTGGTCCAGTCTTTTTGTTCCTCCTATGTATGGATGGCTTTGGTTCAGATCTCCACATCTCTCCATCCTTCTGCTCTGAGCTCTTAGACCATGAGTTTGTCCAGTCCAGATCAGATCATGCTCTGACCTCCTTTACTGTTCCAAATCAAAGGCAAACCCAGCTGATTGGACCTGTGGAAATACTGGAGTGGAAGTGGAACAGGAAGTGACTTCAACATGAAACTGAATGTAGGGACTCCATTAATTGATCAACATGATCCTTTGTCCATAAAGGTCAGTGAAGGGGTGTCCATCTGTCCATGTCCAGGTGATTTTATTCCTCTAATGCTGCTATATTGACCTTCATAATGTCTGATAGATGAGGATGGAATAGGACCCAACACACCTGATACCCTGAAGCCACCATCTACAGTTCCTGAATGAAATCAAGGTTTGGGAAAGTATGTTGTGAGGAGACGAACTTCATATTTAGACCCATTGATCATGGAACCTGGAAACCGATCAAATGAGTTGGTAATCAATGACAAAGCTGGGATGGAAATGTGTGGATCACTACCAAAGAACAAGATGTCATCTGCATAAAGCATCACTTTCTGTGACATGGGCCCAACGCGTATGCCAGGGAAGTTGGGATCTCAGAGGATGGTGGCAGCTACTGGTTCTCCAGCCAAACTGAGGGGGGGTGGGGTCTCCCTTGTCACAGCTGTACACAAGCTACAGTTGGAGGAGATGAGTGCATTAGTAGCTTCTCCACAAATGTGTCCATGTGTGACTTGGTCATGGGAAGGTTGATGAGATGAGTTGGAGGTTTTGCCACTTCTCTGGGAAAGGTGGAAGCACACAGAGTTTGAAAAACACCAACTCCTCAACAGAGGAAACCCAAAGCTACTGTAGAATAAGGCTGGGATCTGTGTGTTTAGTGTCATCAGCTGGTTTGGTACTGATGTGTTTTTGAGGAGAGTGTGACTCCTCCCACAGTGTTTGATTGGCAGCTGTAGCCACAGTGACTGTGATCAAACAGGAATGAGCAGAATCCATCTGATATGAAGCTGTGGTTTCAATCCCACTTCCCTCCTCTGTGCAGAGTAGTCAGATCTGTGTGTTCAGGTTTTTGTACAGCCTCTTCTCCACTTTGGATCACTGTGTTTCTAGAGCACAGTAGTACAGAGCTGTGTCTGCCAGGTTTAGGTCTTTGATGGTCAGCTGTGTGGTCTGGTCTGGTGTTTCAGATGTAAATCGGCCATCAGGGATATACTGAGATGGGGAATTCTGTGCTTTTTTCCAGAGGATGAACTGAGGAGGCTGAAGGTCAGAATGCTGCCTGTACCAGTGAAGGTAAATGTTGGAGGCAGAGTTCTCAGTGTCGCAGGTCAATGTAACAGATTTTCCTTCTGTTTCACTGACTTCAACTTCCCGTGGTCGGATACTGTTCACAGATATTGAACCTAAAAGGAGGAGATGAAGAACATTTGAAAGTGAAATAATTTTGACACATTTCAGCTTTCCAATACTGTCTAAAACCATGTACAGATGTTGTGTTACCAAAGCCCAGAGCAGTGAGAAGAATCCACAGCCAATGTTCCATCTGTACGACAAGGTTGAAATCAACAGGACAAAGTGGCTGATGTTCAACATTCAGTGTGAGAACTGTTCTCTGCACAGCAGCAGTTATTATTGACTGAATGGTTGAACACAGTGCACAAGTCACGCAGCACTGACTTGATGATGTCGCCCTCTAGTGGATGTTGTGTAGTACTTTGTTGTCTTTGCTCCAGAGGTTTTTGTTCAGAGTTTTGCTGTTTCCTGTCACTGTGGGCCTCACAGCACAGTAGTACACAGCAGAGTCTGACACTGCAGCAGAGGAGATTTTCACTTGGACCTTTTCTCCATGTGCTTCCACAAACAGTCTATGGTTTGATGCATTTTGTGTTCCAAGGTGAGAGATTAGAAACTCAGGTGGTTTTCCTGGATATTGTCGATACCAGAAGAAATTATCACTGAGTGCCACTGTTTTATAGTGTTTATATGTGAGAGTAATAGAGTTTCCTTCTAAACTGGACTCTTCATTCTTGACTGGACTCAGTTCTTCACAGTCGACACCTGGAAAAGACAGAGTTCTGTTAATTCAACCTGGAATAAAGTCAATCAGTGAATCCGGTTTCAAAGTTGTTTAATTGTGACTGGTATAGAACCAAACATACATGTTGTAATGGTTAGAATCAACCCATAAACCATCCAGTAATCCAGGTCCAGCATGTTGAATAAAGGGAATGTTCCTGGTTTGTAGATTGAAGTGTGTTGAATAGATCAGTTCTTGTGTCTTGTGTAGTTCAGGATCAGATCAGCTCCTCCCTCAATTATTCACCAAGAGGTAGTGAGGATGGTGAGTGGAGGAAGGGGTGATGATGATGATGGTGAGGTAGAGGAGGGGTTGAGGTGAGCTCTTAGGTTCAGTTGTGTGTCATCAGCGTAACAATGAAAGCAGAAGCCATGACGGTTGATGACACGGCTGAGTGGCAGCATGTATAGGATGAAGAGGAGTGGGACCAGGACAGACTCCTGAGGGACACCACAGGTGACCAGGGCTGTTGAGGACTCTGCATTACCCAGGCTGACACACTCAGTCCTACCAGACACAGGACGTGAAGGCAAAGCACATTTATTTCTGTAGTCCAGTTCATACACAGGGCAGTTCACAGTGTTTTACAAAAATGGAACAAAGACAAATTAACAACAATCAATTAAAATTAAAACAGAATCAATTAAACATAAATAATAATCAGTTAAAATAGAGTTAAAGGTCAGAGGTCAGATAGAACCCTTTCAGTTGTTGAATACCCAGTTGAACAGAGCCGTTTTCAGTCCATTTCACACCTGGAACCTCCATCTGTCCTGGCCAATCCAGTCACCAGTTCAACTCCAATATGGGGTCTGAACACACTCAGGACACACTGGCATCCAAGCAGTCAGGAGACATCTGGGGCTGGTCTGGGATGTATTCATCCACATGGTGTCTCAGTGTGAACAGGAATGTGTCCTGGGGTCAACTGAAGGACTGAATCCTCAGCCCACTCCATCAGTAGAAGTCAAACTCAACCACATCATATGAACTCTTTCCCCATCGAGAAGACGTTTGACAACCCCCCCTTGTGTCCTCAATGATGGCTTTGAATGACCATTGGATTATTTTCATGTAACAGAAGCTCTGATTGGTGGAGCCCAATTTGATCCACACTAGGACAGCCCATAGGGTGAAGGAACACATTTTCAATGTTTGTTCCCAAACTAAGCCAACGAGGTGCCGACTGTAGCAACTGGAAAGATAACACACGGTAACCATGGCAACGTGACAGCACTCAACGTTAAAAGCAGTGATTCCCAGATGTTCCTGATGAAAATCTGGGGGAGTGACTGTGACTGTGATTCCTGTCGTTTTTCTGGGGTGGGAAGTGTTTGCGATGTGGATTATGTGGAGGACAGCGGTCACAGTGAGTGGATTTCAGATGATGAACTGACTGAACATGAGTGTTCTGAATATGGAGGTGGTGACGTGTCCGTAAGGAGTCACGGAGCAGCTGATCCAACTGAGGTGGACTAGACACACCATGGACCAAAATTAGCCCCAAATCTGGACACGACTGAGGCTGGTCCAATGAACTAGCTCAGTCTGCTGTTCCAAAACACCACACATGGAAAAACTGTGAGTGGTTTGTTTCAGTCATAGATGAGATTGTTCATCTAGAGCAGAGAAGTCCGATCTACTCTGAAATAATTAGTCACACTTTGTAACCCCGGGGGAAAACAGATTCACTTCCAGCTGGACTCTGGAGTTGACAAATGCCAGGACAAGTGTCAATACAAGGACTTAACAGGAAAAGACTCTGGCATTAGACTGTGAACAAACTACAGCTGTAAGGAGGAAACAGAGGAGAGAACAGACTCACTGGGTGGATTCTTCTAAACTGGGACAGCATTTGTTGTGTTTTCCTCTGAAGGTGAACAGTGTGTGAGTCCCTCTAGTGGATGTTGTGTAGTACTGTGTTGTCTTTGCTCCAGAGGTTTTTGTTCAGAGTTTAGCTGTTTCCTGTCACTGTGGGCTGCAGAGCACAGTAGTACACAGCAGAGTCTGACACATGAAGCTTCTGGATCTTCAGAGGAGCTGATCTTGATGTTTGATCCAGTGTGGATGTGAATCTTTCCTTGAACGTCTCTGCTGTGGTTCCTTGGTCCAGTGTGAGTTGGTTCAGGATGAATGTGGGCCGACTGTTTCCTTCCTGTTTGTACCAGTACAGAGAATTAGTGGGAGAACTGCTGTTGTATCGACAGCCCAGAGTTACTGCCTCTCCTTCAGCAGCCGTCACATCTCCTTGTGGTTGCATCACGTTGTCGTTTTGGCCTCTGCATTCTGTAAAACAGCCACAAACAGTGTCAGTGTTCTGTTGGAGAATCCAGCCAGTGTGTGACTGATATCAGCCAAACACAGTGGGTTCATACCAAGGCACAGAGCAGCCAACAACACCCAGAGAAACAGAGCTGTCATATGGGCAGTGCAGAGGAACTGTGAGCTCCAACCAGTCCAAAGAAGGCACTGATCTGTGTTTAGTCTGCATCAACACTCAGGTGGTGGATTAGAAGGAGGAGTCTGATCACTGGGACTCATTCACTCCTCCCAGTGTTTCCTCCTCCTGACACATTGACCTGTTCATCAGCCGCTCTCAGGTCAAATCTGATCAAACCAACACTGACACTGTGTCACCTTCTAAATGTCCAGGACACAGTCCCAGTCCAACTAGATTTTCAGGCCAAATATTCCAGTCAGCTCAGGTTTGTACCTGTAAATGTGTTGACAATGTGTCCAGTCCTTGAGTGAATTCTTGGATTGGAACCTGGGCTCTGTTTGAGACCCCGAAATTCTATTGAAGGCAGTGAAGGACTTTGAGAAGGTCCACTGCACCTGATGTTTCCTTTACAAGCAAATGACATTTGGTCAAATGGTCATAACTAGAAGACATTTCTTTAGATACTTTGCTGCAGGACAATTTCAAAGACAGTGTTTATGTTGAGAAGGTTCAACGACATTGAGTCCATTGTGTCATGTCTTCAAGATGCCTTCTTCACTAAACCACACAGATGTACTATTTCCATTCTTCCAGGCCCAGACATCTGTTGGCCCTGAGACTTCAGACTGATGGACATCAGGAAGGTATTTTGTGTAATGGTCCAGACTAACGGGGTCTGACAAGGACAGGTTGGGGGACAGACCAAGGACGGTTGTGTATATGAACCTGAACCAGTGACTGTTGCGGTGGGTCAGTAGTGTTGTCCAATCCACAGTTGAATATGGAGTGCAGGGGTGTGTTGTGATGATGCATTTGTTCCAAAGCAGATGGCAGAGTGGTAGAGGACATGGAGCCCTTTCATGTTGATCTGTCAATAACAGGACCATAATCCAACATGGGTGGGACGGTCATTTGAACCAGTATTTGTCTGTCAGAGGAAGTGAAAGAGGAGCACATTCTATAGAGGAAACTGATGTTGGATTGAACCTTGGACTGCAGTCGCTCACTGTGGAGTCAAAAGGACAGAGTGATGTGGAGACAGATTCACAGACATTTGGACTCAGTGACCTGGTCTAGAGGGGTCCCATCTGGACTGGACACACTGGGGGTCTCTGAAATTACGTGGGCCTTCTTACCAAACCACATGACCTTGGTTTTGGATGTATTTAGCTGAAGGTCCAGTCTTTATGGGGGCCTGCTGGAGTCTACTGAAACGAAGTTTAGAACCAACTCTATCTGGGGGAGGTTCAGGGTCAAACCAGCGTCTATGACCACCCTTTATTCTAAACCTGTAGACAGGGGCCTGACCATGAACAAACACATTCAAACACTCACGCAACAAACTCCATTCCCCATCTATGGGGGGTCAGGCTGGTCCTGGACCAGTCCACATGTACCAGGTCGTGTCAAAAAGATCGAGGGTTGAAGTTTGTGAAGAGTCGTTTGCAGTGAACCCAAGCCGACTGTTTGACAGAGCAGCCTTTACAGACACATGAGAGACAACAGTGATACTGACATCTGCACAGAACAACCCAGAACCTGTGTGTCATGGTTGGATCAGTGTGTGAGTCCCTCCAGTGGATGTTGTGTAGTACTGTGTTGTCTTTGCTCCAGAGGTTTTTGTTCAGAGTTTTGCTGTTTCCTGTCACTGTGGGCTGCAGAGCACAGTAGTACACAGCAGAGTCTGACACTGCAGCAGAAGAGATGCTCATAGAGATGAGGTTTTTCTCCACATTAATCTTCAGTCCAGAAACGTTTTCAGTTATTGTTGATCCTGATGGTGAGTGTGAGATGAGGAGCTCTGGTGGTTTTCCTGGATATTGTCGATACCAGAAGAAAGAATTTGCACTAGAGACTGTTTTAGAGTATTTATATGTGAGGGTAACAGCGTGTCCTCCTAAACTGGACTCTTGATTCTTGACTGGACTCAGTTCTTCACAGTCGACACCTGAAGGAACAAACAACTGTGTTGGACTGAGTTTCATCACAAACAAACATTATCAAGTGAAACACCGGAATTCAACTGAATCCTGTTCCTTACCTGTGAGAACAACCAGTAGATGGAGATAAACCATCCAGTAATCCAGGTCCAGCATGTTGAATAAAGGGAATGTTCCTGGTTTGTAGATTGAACTGTGTTGAATAGATCAGTTGTTGTGTCTTGTGGAGTTCAGGATCAGATCAGCTCCTCCTCCTCCTCCTCCTCCTCCTCTTCCTCCTCTTCAGTGTCTCCTCTTTGACTGGTCCAGTCTTTTTGTTCCTCCTATGTATGGATGGCTTTTGTTCAGATCTCTACATCTGTCCATCCTTCTGCTCTGAGCTCTTAGACCATGAGTTTGTCCAGTCCAGATCAGATGATGCTCTGACCTCCTTTTCCGTTCCAAATCAAAGGTAAACCCAGCTGATTGGACCTGTGGAAATACTGGAGTGGAAGTGGCACAGGAAGTGACTTCAATATGAAACTGAATGTAGGGACTCCATTAATTGATCAACATTATCCTTTGTCCATAAAGGTCAGTGAAGGGGTGTCCATCTGTCCATGTCCAGGTGGATTTATTCCTCTAATGCTGCTATATTGACCTTCATAATGTCTGATAGATGAGGACGGAATAGGACTCAACACACCTGATACCCTGAAGCCACCATCTACAGTTCCTGAATGAAATCAAGGTTTGGGACAGTATGTTGTGAGGAGAGGAACCTCATATTTAGACCCATTGATCATGGAACCTGAAAACCCATCAAATGAGCTGCTAATCAGTGACAGAGCTGGGATGGAAATGTGTGGATCACTACCAAAGAACAAGATGTCATCTTCATAAAGCATTACTTTCTGTGACATGGGCCCAATGCGTAAGTTGGGATCTCAGAAGATGGTGGCAGCTACTGGTTCTCCAGCCAAACTGAGGGTGGGGAGGCGGGGTCTCCCTGGTCACAGCTGTACACAAGCTACAGTTGGAGGAGATGAGTGCATTAGTAGCTTCTCCACAAATGTGTCCATGTGTGACTTGGTCATGGGAAGGTTGATGAGATGAGTTGGAGGTTTTGCCACTTCTCTGGGAAAGGTGGAAGCACACAGAGTTTGAAAAACACCAACTCCTCAACAGAGGAAACCCAAAGCTACTGTAGAATAAGGCTGGGATCTGTGTGTTTAGTGTCATCAGCTGGTTTGGTACTGATGTGTGTTTGAGGAGAGTGTGACTTCTCCCACAGTGTTTGATTGGCAGCTGTAGCCACAGTGACTGTGATCAAACAGGAATGAGCAGAATCCATCTGATCTGAAGCTGTGGGTTCAATCCCACTTCCCTCCTCTGTGCAGAGTAGTCAGATCTGTGTGTTCAGGTTTTTGTACAGCCTCTTCTCCACTTTGGATCACTGTGTTTCTAGAGCACAGTAGTACAGAGCTGTGTCTGCCAGGGTTAGGTCTTTGATGGTCAGCTGTGTGGTCTGGTCTGGTGTTTCAGATGTAAATCGGCCATCAGGGATATACTGAGATGGGGAATTCTGTGCTTTTTTCCAGAGGATGAACTGAGGAGGCCGAAGGTCAGAATGCTGCCTGTACCAGTGAAGGTAAATGTCGGAGTCTGAGTCCTCAGTGTCGCAGGTCAATGTAACAGATTTTCCTTCTGTTTCACTGACTTCAACTTCCCGTGGTCGGATACTGTTCACAGATATTGAACCTAAAAGGAGGAGATGAAGAACATTTGAAAGTGAAATAATTTTGACAAATTTCAGCTTTCCAGTACTGTCTAAAACCATGTCCAGATGTTGTGTTACCAAAGCCCAGAGCAGTGAGAAGAATCCACAGCCAATGTTCCATCTGTACAACAAGGTTGAAATCAACAGGACAAAGTGGCTGATGTTCAACATTCAGTGTGGGAACTGTTCTCTGCACAGCAGCAGTTATTATTGACTGAATGGTTGAACACAGTGCACAAGTCATGCAGCACCGACCTGACGACGTCGCCCTCTAGTGGATGTTGTGTAGTACTTTGTTGTCTTTGCTCCAGAGGTTTTTGTTAAGAGTTTTGCTGTTTCCTGTCACTGTGGGCCTCACAGCACAGTAGTACACAGCAGAGTCTGACACTGCAGCAGAGGAGATCTGCACTTGGACCTTTTCTCCATGTGCTTCCACAAACAGTCTGTGGTTTGATGCATTTTGTATTCCAACGTGAAAGATTAGAAACTCAGCTGGTTTTCCTGGATATTGTCGATACCAGTAGAACTCATCACTGAATGTCGCTGTTTTCGAGTATTTATATGTGAGAGTAACAGAGTTTCCTTCTAAACTGGACTCTTCATTCTTGACTGGACTCAGTTCCTCACAGTCGACACCTGGAAAAGACAGAGTTCTGTTAATTCAACCTGGAATAAAGTCAATCAGTGAATCCAGTTTCAAAGCTGTTTAATTGTGACTGGTACAGAACCAAACATACGTGTTGTAATGGTTAGAATCAACCCATAAACCATCCAGTAATCCAGGTCCAGCATGTTGAATAAAGGGAATGTTCCTGGTTTGTAGATTGAACTGTGTTGAATAGATCAGTTGTTGCATCTTGTGTAGTTCAGGATCAGATCAGCTCCTCCCTCAATTATTCACCAAGAGGTAGTGAGGGTGGTGAGTGGAGGAAGGGGTGATGATGATGATGAAGATGAAGATGGTGAGGTAGAGGACGGGTTGAGGTGAGCTCTTAGGTTCAGTTTTGTGTCATCAGCGTAACAATGAAAGCAGACGCCATGACGGCTGATGATACGGCTGAGTAGCAGCATGTATAGGATGAAGAGGAGTGGGACCAGGACAGACCCCTGAGGGACACCATAGGTGACCAGGGCTGTTGAGGACTCTGCATTACCCAGGCTGACACACTCAGTCCTACCAGAGACAGGAGATGAACCAGTCCATAGTGGTGTGACAGAGACCAGTATCAGTGTCGGGGCAGTTGAGGAGAATGTGGTGGTTGACGATGTCAAATGTCAGAGTGAGGTTGAGGAGAATGAGCAGGGGAAGGAGAACCAACATCTGCAGACATACGAAGGTCATTGGTGACCCTGACTAGTGCAGTTTCTGAGAACTGAAACCAGACTGGAACTTTTCATAGAGGGAGTGAAGTTGAAGATGGTCTTGTAGTTATGAGTCAACAGCTTTTTGGAACACCTTGGAAAGGAATGGGAGATGGGCCGGTAGCTGGAGAGGAGACCAGGGTCCAGATGACGTTTTATCTGGAGAGCTTTGATGACAAGGGACAGTTTTCCTGTTTTTCCTCTGGTTGACACTGGATTCCTCTGTTGTCATATTCATGGTTATTTGTCCTTTCAATGGTCTGGACCAAGGTACTGTTTGTGTCTGGAGTTGGTCAGTAGCTCAGCACCACTAATGGAGTAGGATGGTTCAATGAGGACAATCAAAGTCTACGTGGACAGGAAAGGTGAAGGTGGTAATTTGGTCAGACTGTGTTCTGTTGTGGAGAAAAGACTCACTGGGTGGATTCTTCTAAACTGGGACAGCATTTGTTGTGTTTTCCTCTGAAGGTGAACAGTGTGTGAGTCCCTCTAGTGGATGTTGTGTAGTACTGTGTTGTCTTTGCTCCAGAGGTTTTTGTTCAGAGTTTTGCTGTTTCCTGTCACTGTGGGCTGCAGAGCACAGTAGTACACAGCAGAGTCTGACACATGAAGCTTCTGGATCTTCAGAGGAGCTGATCTTGATGTTTGATCCAGTGTGGATGTGAATCTTTCCTTGAACGTCTCTGCTGTGGTTCCTTGGTCCAGTGTGAGTCGGTTCAGGATGAATGTGGGCCGACTGTTTCCTTCCTGTTTGTACCAGTACAGAGAATTAGTGGGAGAACTGCTGTTGTATTGACAGCCCAGAGTTACTGCCTCTCCTTCAGCAGCCGTCACATCTCCTTGTGGTTGCATCACGTTGTCTTTTTGGCCTCTGCATTCTGTAAAACAGCCACAAACAGTGTCAGTGTTCTGTTGGAGAATCCAGCCAGTGTGTGACTGATATCAGCCAAACACAGTGGGTTCATACCAAGGCACAGAGCAGCCAACAACACCCAGATAAACAGAGCATTCATATGGGCAGTGCAGAGGAACTGTGAGCTCCAACCAGTCCAAAGAAGGCACTGATCTGTGTTTAGTCTGCATCAACACCAACACTGACACTGTCACCTTCTAAATGTCCAGGACAGTCCCATTCCAACTAGATTTTCAGGCCAAATGTTCCAGTCAGCTCAGGTTTGTACAAGTAAATGTGTTGACAATGTGTCCAGTCCTTGAGTGAATTCTTGGATATGAACCTGAGCTCTGTTTGAGACCCAGGAATTCTATTGGAGGCAGTGAAGGGCTTTGAGAAGGTCCACTACTCCTGATGTTTCCTCTACAAGCAAACAACATTTGGTCAAATGGTAACAACTAGAAGACGCTTCTGTAGACGCTTTGCTGCAGGACAATTTCAATGACAGTGTTTATGTTGAGAAGGTTCAAAGAGGGCTGTTGAGGACTTGGAATTACCCAGGCTGACACACTCAGTCCTACCAGAGACAGGAGGTGAACCAGTCCATAGTGGTGTGACAGAGACCGGTATCAGTGTGGAGGCAGTTGAGGAGGATGTGGTGGTTGACAGTGTCAAAGGTCAGAGTGAGGTTGAGGAGAATGAGCAGGGGAAGGAGAACCAGCATCTGCAGACATTCCAAGGTCATTGGTGACCCCGACTAGTTCAGTTTCTGAGAACGGAAACCAGACTGGAACTTCTCATAGAGGGAGTGAAGTTGAAGATGGTCTTGTAGTTGTGAGTCAACAGCATTTTGGAACACCTTGGAAAGGAATGGGAGATGGGCTGGTAGGTGGAGAGAAGACCAGCGTCCAGATAAGGTTTTATCAGGAGAGCTTTGATGACCGTGGTTTGGAGTGAGGATGGAAGAAGTCCAGACTGTAGTGAAGGGTTTCTAATGCGTGTGATCAGAGGGCTAATGGCACTAAGGTTTGATTGGATGAGGGCTGTAGGGAAGGGCTCCAGGGAACAGGTGGGTGGATTTATTTATTTGATTAGACTTTCAACTGGCTCTGTGTGACCTCAGCAAAGACACTGAAAGAACAAGGTTTTATTTTGGTAGATGATGGAGAAGGAGGGGTAGAGTTTGAAAGCTAAGAGCCCATGGTATCGACCTAACCTGTGAATAAATGTAAGAAGTTTTCACACTGTTGGGCTGTGGATTCTATGTGACTTTGGCTTCGGGGGTTTAGGAGGTGGTTTATTGTTGAAAAGAGCTGTTTGGAGTTTCTGGGATTAATGATGTTGGGGTTAATGTAAAGAACATCTAATCAAAAAATTATGTTTTTCATTTTGTAAGAAAACCACAGTGATCAAGAACTTTTAACAAGACACTAAATTTAGACATTGACCAAAGGGAGAACATGTGCAGATTTCCAAACATTAGGGATGTTGGACAGATTACAGAGATCAGTCCGAGGTTCTGTTCTGAAGACCACAGAAAAGTGAAGGAAATAAGGATCCAGATGAAGCAGACCTGGAGGTGTTCCAGGGTCTACAGTAACACAGTAAAGTAAAATAAACTTTATTGTCCCCTGAGGGAAATTCATCTCGGGCTCAGTGCTACATATCATTACTTCACAAGAAAAGATCAAAAACTTCATCACATGGACACATTACAACAATGACAGTTCATCTTTCACTTAAGGCAGACATGGACTACATTTGACAACCACAACATGGAACATATAGAGATGCCTAAAGTGCAGAAAAAAAAAGTGAAAAGTGCTCAAGTGCTGTGTGTTTTTTGCACGTTGCTCTATTTCACTAGTTTTTAACATTGTTCAGCAGCTTCATGGACGCTGGGACAAATGATAACTTGAAGCAGTTAGTTTTGCACTTTGGCATATGAAATCTTCTCCTGATGGAAGAAGTTCATATTCGGAGGACAATGGATGTGTCAGGTCTGAAGAGATTTTTCTTGCTTCATTCCTGGCTGACTGGTTTTACAGATCATCTCGGGACTGATATTCTCTCATACCTACAATCTTCATTGCTGTTTTGTGCGTATTGTCCAGCCTGTTCTTCAGTTGGATTGATACGTTGCCGTACCAGACTGTGATGCCATATCTGATGAGGCTCTCTAAGATAGCTCTGTAAAAAATCTGCATAATCTGCTTGCTGACCCCATACAGCCTCAGTCCTCTGAAAAAATACAGTCTTTGCTGCAGTTTATTGCACAAGTTGTCTATGTGTGGTTTCCAGCTAAGAAGGTTATGGATATGGACCCCTAGGTGTCTGTATGTGGCCACTTGATTGACAGTCTGGTCTTTAATGACCGCTGGCTCGTGTGTGGTCATTTGATTGACAGTCTGGTCTTTAATGACCGCTGGCTCGTGTGTGGTCACTTGATTGACAGTCTGGTCTTTAATGACTGCTGGCTAGTGTGTGGTCACTTGCCTCGGGTCAAGAACAATCTGTTGTGTTTTTGTCATGTTTAAAACCAGATGGTTTTTGTCACACCACTTAATAAATGTATTGATCTTATCATGGTATACAAAGTGTCCATGTCCTTATGCAGAAAACTCACAATTGCTGTGTCATCTGTAAATCTAAAGATAAAACTGTTGGGGTTTACTTTGCTGCAGTCATTGGTGTGCAGTATAAAAAGTATTGGTGAAAGCACACAGCCTTGTGGTACTCCTGTACTACAGTGTTTAATATCCAACAGTGTCTGATTGAGTAATAGAACTAAAACGGACTCAAAGACAATCTGATGGTCACAAAGTCAACCGGAGAAAAGAGGGAAAACATGGATTGGATTCAGGACTAATTCTTCTGCACTGCAACAGAACATTTGCATCTAACAGTGTGTGAGTCCCTCTCGTGGATGTTGTGTAGTACTGTGTTGTCTTTGCTCCAGAGGTTTTTGTTCAGAGTTTTGCTGTTTCCTGTCACTGTGAGCTGCAGAGCACAGTAGTACACAGCAGAGTCTGACACATGAAGCTTCTGGATCTTCAGAGGAAATGAGGTCTGGTTGATCTCGGCGTCAAATCTGTCATCCTGGAACTCGGGAGCTTTAATTGTTTCTGATCCTGATCTGTGTCTCTTTAACATGTATCTGGGATAATCATTCACTTCCTGTTTGTACCAGTACAGATATGCATTAGTGCTGCTGGTCTCAAATGTACATTGTAGAGTCAGTGTGAGTCCTTGAACAGCAGTGACATCTCCTGTTGGCTGGGTCACTTTGTCTTCTCCTTTACACTCTGGGGAAGAACAGAACATGCAGAGGAAGAGATGAATCAATACAGATGATTGATTCCAGTTGAACAGTCAGTAGGTTTCTAGAGTTACCTATCCAGAGAGTCAGAATCAGGATGTTTCTCAGCCAGTGTTTCATGTCTGCAGTGAGAGGGGAGGAGACAGACCAAGAACATTCACATCTTCTCAATTCTCTGTTTGTTTCTCTTCAGGTCTTCACATTGACTCCTCCCCTCAGATATTAGCCCCTCCCACCAGAGTCATGATTGGATGAATGTGGTAAACTGATGTTATCAGGGTCTAGATTGACATTCTGTCTTTGTTCATGTGATTGTAGGTCACATCCCAACAGCAGTGACTCAGTGTTCAACACTATTGTAGGAAGTCAGAAGGTCCTGGTTCAGGGTCCAGGCGGACCAGGGCCTTTCTCTGTGCAGTTTTCCTCTGGTTGACACTGGTTTCCTCTGTTGTCATGTACTTTCCAATCCAACTTTATTTATAAAGCACTTTAAAACAACCACAGTGAACCAAAGTGCTGTACAGAAGAATAAAAGCATAATACAAATTAATCAAAGCATTAAAAACATTAGAATCAAATCAAATAAAATAAGTGAAAATATAAAAAAACAGAAACAAAATGCCAGCATTGCACGAGTGTTAAAAGGCCAAGGAGAACAGGTGGTTTTTAAGAAGAGATTAAAAAACAGGCAAGGAGGAGGCCTGTCTGATGTACAGAGGCAGGTTGTTCCACAGTCTGGGACCAGAACCAGCAAAGGCCCCATCTCCTTGTAGCCTTCACGTTGTTTTAGGCACCATCAGAAGCAGCTGATCAGCTGATCTCAGAGAGTGAGTGGGAGTGTATGTGTGAAGGAGCTCAGAGAGGTAGGGCGGTGCAAGACCATGGAGGGATTTAAAAAAAAATAAAAGTATTTTAAAATGGATTCTAAAATGGAAAGGCAGCCAGTGGAGCGACGCTAAAACCGGAGAAATGTGCTCATATTTACAAGTGCCAGTTAAGAGACGCACAGCGGCATTTTGCACTCTTTGAAGACAAGTGATGGAAGACCCACTAATGCCCAAATACAAAGCATTACGATAGTCCAGCCAAGTGATGATGAAGGCATGGATTACCATCTCAAAATGGTGCTTTCGGATGACTGGCTTCACTTTGGCTAACTGCCTTAAGTGAAAAAAGCTTGACTTCACAACTGCCTTTAAATGACTATGAAGTTTAAAGTCAGGGTCCATTTTAACACCCAGGTTTTTGATAACTGGCTTTTTGTACTGAGCCAAATAACCCAGCTCTATTGGGGAGACTCCAGTTGAACCACCAAACACCATAACCTCAGTCTTATCGTCAATGAAATATAAAAAATTACGAGCCGTCCATGCCTTAATGTCATGGAGACAATGAAGTAGTGGTCTGACAGTGGAAGGGTTCTTTTTTAGAGGCATATAAATTTGACTATCGTGCATACAAACGAAATACCGTGTTTCCTCAGTAAGGAACCTAGTTGGAGTAGATATAGGGAAAAAAGTACAGGACCCAAAATCGAACCTTGTGGGACACCATATAAGAAAGGGGAAGGAGAGGACATAGCATCACCAAGGCTGACACAAAATGTCCTGTCAGTAAGGTTAGAGCTGTGTCTCTGAAGCCCACCCACCCAGCGCTCCAGAACATCTATCAGGATTTCATGATCCACGGTATCAAAGGCTGCAGATAAAACAAGAAGCAAAAGAACAACACAATCCCCAGAGTCAGTGGCTAATAAAATATCATTAAAAACTGTCAGAAGAGCTGATTCTGTACTATGTAGTGTTTTTAAACCAGACTGAAAAGTCTCTAAAATACTGTGCTCCTTCAGAAAGGCAAGTAGTTGAATATAAACCATCTTTTCCAGAACCTTTGAGAGAAAAGGCAGTTTGGAAATGGGCCTGTAATTAGAACACACTGAGGGATCTAGATCTGTTTTTTTTAACTAGTGGTTGAACTACAGCATGTTTGAAGTTTTCTGGGACTTTACCAGAGGCCAAACTGCTGTTAATGACAGTGAGAATGGATGGACCTGCAGTGGCAAAGACCTCCTTAAGAAACGGGGAGGGATGGAATCATTTGAAGAACCTGTGGGCTTCAGAA
The DNA here is from genome assembly GCF_902148855.1 of Sphaeramia orbicularis. Lineage (NCBI taxonomy): Eukaryota > Metazoa > Chordata > Actinopteri > Kurtiformes > Apogonidae > Sphaeramia > Sphaeramia orbicularis. The sequence goes on along the minus strand of NC_043973.1, from coordinate 54,930,475 downwards.
GACCAACAGTCTCTTTTAAAAGGCACAGAGTCACAGACTCAAACTGATCAAACACAGTGGAGCAGGTGACAGGGACTGAAGGATCACAACCAGGTGGTGAGATCTAAGCCCTGGTGAGGGTGACGTTGTCACTAAAATACTGAAGAAAGTTTTCACAGGCAACAAGGGATGTCTTCATAAAGTGCAGGGCTTTAAGAACAGAATTAATAGTCCTGAATAAAACACGGGGATTTTGGCAGTTTTTCAGAATAATGTCCGACAGGTGTTTTCTCTTAGCATCTTTCACAGCAGTTTGATAATGGTGCCAGCAGTCCATCATTTTAAAGAATATCTGGAGTTTATCTTTTTTGCACTTGAGTTCTGTCCTTCTGCACTCACGTCTGACAGCTCGAATGGTTTCATTCAGCCAGGGTTCAGTTTTAGTTTTAATCACCTTGGTTTAAAATGGTGTCACTGATACACCATATATTCATGGTTATTTGTCCTTTCAATGGTCTGGACCAAAGTACTGTTTGTGTCTGGAGTTGGTCAGTGGCTCAGCACCACTAATGGAGTAGGATGGTTCAATGAGGACAGTCAAAGTATGGGGCCATTATTTTAGCAATATTATTATCAAATGCGTGTGGAGAGTTGAATGTCCGTATTTCAATCTGTCTGTGTGCAGTCGGATTTGCAAATGTGTAAATGAATCTGTAAATGCGTGATGAGATTTGTGTGTCTGTACAACAGTCTGCAAATGTGTAAAACAACTTGTGTGTGTGTAATCAGATTTGAAAAGTGTAGCAAGAATTGGATACCAAATTATTTATTAATTGAGTGTTGATTTATTGATTAATTTAATTATAGATTTATAACCAAACTTAAACTTAAATCAACTCAAAACAATAATTTGGAAATCTTGCATAGGTTGATAGTTCGTGGACTGCACAGTGAACCCATGTGTGAATAATAGTACACAAAGCACAACTGAGGCAATGGATTTATATACATATAAATACTTTATTAACTAAACTAAGACACACAAATAACATAAAGACAAGAGACAAATACAACAAAAGGAGCAGGAGATTATGGACAGGAGAATATGTAAATTAAGTTGGCAGATAGCTATATTCAAGAGATTATAATGTTAGTGAGGTTACGTTGAGGTAAACCTACTTAACTTGGAATAACACCAACTCAGATAAATCAGGAGCAAGTTTTCTTACAAGTTGTTGTGGTGCGGATGCAGCAACTGGCACGGCCTTGACGGCGGATGGATGAAGTCTTCTGACGTAGTTCGAAGCAGGAGCAGGCTGTGAAGCGACGTGCTTGCGCTGGAGGCCTGAAGGTCTGGAGTTCTGAAGTTCTGCTGGCTGGAGGAGGTTCACAGCTGGCTCTGGCGGCTGGTTCTGGAAAGCTCACCAGGAGAAGTGGAGAACAGCGAAGATGATAAAGCTCTTTGGAGAGCTTAGAGGATAGAACAGCTCTGAGAGCCAAGGAGATGGTCAAGACTCCTTGGAGAAAGCTCTTTGCGTAGGTGAGAGCTCAGAAGAGGTGGAGATAGCTCTTCTCTTTGCGTAGGTGAGAGCAGCAAGGGTGGAAAAAGCTCTGCTCTGTGAGAGCCTGCGAGAGGTGGAAAAGACTCCCGAGATGGAAAAGACTCCTTGCTTAGGTGAGAGCAGCGAGGGTGGAAAAAGCTCTGCTGAAAAGTTGGTTTCATTTACTTTTATAGTTTGTCCAAAAACCAGCTTGCCACACCTTCCTCGTGCATATAGATGAGTTATCGATGCCTTGGGGCGTTGCCTTCTTTGTCTGTTTTCGGCGGGAAAATGCCTCCTCGTGAATATTCAAAAATATCACGTTTCTCTTCCCTCTTGGGAAGACAGAGGGGGAGAGGACTGTGGCTTAGCCTTGTAAGAAAACTTTACATCCTCAGATAAGATCCTCTTAAACTTTATACATCACCTGTAACCTCACTTAAGCATCAGTAAAATAATAGCATGATTATTCAGACATGCTATAAGCAGTGATACTCTTACTTTCACATAATTTACCGTGAACATGATCAGGACACACATATGTGAAACCACAGGTCAGGCAAATGGCTTAAGTATTACATGCATACAAGAGTTAACGTGCTGAGTTAATCAACATTAACACATAATGTAATACATTATTAACATGGCACATATAGGGATTTTATCATTCAGTCCTTTGTTCGTTTCTGGGTTCATCTTCACCTCTGGATAAGCAAGAATAATGGGACACAGATGTTGAGAGGCTAAAGGTCAGCTTAGTGTCAAAACCGAGTCCATTAGGCTCATTCTTTAAGATCATCTGTCATTATAAATGTCGCTTGTAGAGGATGTCCGGGCATTGACCTGCTAAACAACCAATCAGCATGGTTGTTCAGGAATTTGGTTTGACACGGAGAGGAAGATAATATAATTTATAATTCTGTTTTTGAGTCTGTTCACTCACTCCACCGTCATCCGGCTACAAAAGTCAAAGTATTTTCACTACAAGACCCAGAAATACAGACAAATCATTGGTTACAAGTCAAGCGGCTTCTCGATTGGCTCTCTTTACACATGTGAATTTTGCTACACTTCTGCCGTGAGAGATCCACAAATGCGTAGCAGGATTTGTCTGTAAAACCAGGGTTTGTGTGCCTGGGCTCAGTCTGCCCTGGGCTCAGGCTCACAGGCTCCCTCATTCCGGCTGCGTTCGGCTTTGCTCGTTCTTGTACCTGACGTGAGTTTACATGAGTTGTGCTTGCAAGGTTCACCAACTGCCACTAGAAATCGTCGAAGAAGAAGAAGAAGAAGAAGAAGAAGAAGAAGAAGAAGAAGAAGAAGAAGAAGAAGAAGAAGAAGAAGAAGAAGAAGAAGAAGAAGAAGAAGAAGAAGAAGAAGAAGAAGAAGAAGAAGAAGAACTACAGTAATGGCCCCATAGTTCGCAGCCATGCGGACACACAACTCTGACTGCGCACAGACAGATTGAACTACGGACACTCAACTCTCCACACGCATTTGCAAATAATATTGCTACAATAATGGCCCCATATCAAAGTCTACGTGGACAGGAAAGATGAAGGTGGTACTTTGGTCAGACTGTGTTCAGTTGTGGAAAAGACTCACTGGGTGGATTCTTCTAAACTGGGACAGCATTTGTTGCGTTTTCCTCTGAAAGTGAAAGTGTGTGAGTCCCTCTAGTGGATGTTGTGTAGTACTGTGTTGTCTTTGCTCCAGAGGTTTTTGTTCAGAGTTTTGCTGTTTCCTGTCACTGTGGGCCTCACAGCACAGTAGTACACAGCAGAGTCTGACACATGAAGCTTCTCGATCTTCAGAAGAAATGAGGTCCGGTTGATCTCGGCGTCAAATCTGTTGTCTTGGAACTCGGGAGCTTTAACTGTTTTTGATACGAATTTATTTTTCTGTAACATGTATCTGGGATAATCATTAACTTCCTGTTTGTACCAAAACAAAGTTGGATTAGTGTCACTGGTCTCAAATGTACATTGTAGAGTCAGTGTGAGTCCTTGAACAGCAGTGACATCTCCTGTTGGCTGGGTCACTTTGTCTTCTCCTTTACACTCTGGGGAAGAACAGAACATGCAGAGGAAGAGATGAATCAATACAGATGATTGATTCCAGTTGAACAGTCAGTAGGTTTCTAGAGTTACCTATCCAAAGAGTCAGAATCAGGATGTTTCTCAGCCAGTGTTTCATGTCTGCAGTGAGCGGGGAGGAGACAGACCAAGAACATTCACATCTTCTCAATTCTCATTTTGTTTCTCCTCAAGTCTTCACATTGACTCCTCCCCTCCAGTATTTTCCCCACCCACCAGAGCCAGGATAGGTAAACTGACATTGTTATCAGGGTCTAGGTTGACATTCTGTCTTTGTTCATGTGATTGTAGGTCAACACGTTTTTGGAACACCTTGGAAAGGAATGGGAGATGGGCCGGTAAGGGGAGAGGAGACCAGGGTCCAGATGAGGTTTTATCAGGAGAGCTTTGAAGACCAAGGACAGGTTGGGGGGACAGACCAAGGACAGTTTTCCTGTTTTCCTCTGGTTGACACTGGTTTCCTCTGTTGTCATATTCATAGTTATTTGTCCTTTCAATGGTCTGGACCAAGGTACTGTTTGTGTCTGGAGTTGGTCAGTAGCTCAGCACCACTAATGGAGTAGGATGGTTCAATGAGGACAATCAAAGTCTACGTGGACAGGAAAGGTGAAGGTGGTACTTTGGTGAGACTGTGTTCTTTTGTGGAGAGCAGACTCACTGGGTGGATTCTTCTAAACTGGGACAGCATTTGTTGTGTTTTCCTCTGAAGGTGAACAGTGTGTGAGTCCCTCTAGTGGATGTTGTGTAGTACTGTGTTGTCTTTGCTCCAGAGGTTTTTGTTCAGAGTTTTGCTGTTTCCTGTCACTGTGGGCTGCAGAGCACAGTAGTACACAGCAGAGTCTGACACTGCAGCAGAGGAGATGCTCATAGAGATGAGGTTTTTCTCCACATTAATCTTCAGTCCAGAAACATTTTCAATTCCTTTTGATCCTGAGGGTGAGTGTGAGATGAGGAGCTCTGGTGGTTTTCCTGGATATTGTCGATACCAGAAGAAATAATCATTTGATGTCATTTTGGGGTATTTATATGTGAGAGTAACAGTTTCCTTCTAAACTGGACTCTTCATTCTTGACTGGACTCAGATCTTCACAGTCGACACCTGAAGGAACGAACATCTGTGTTAGACTGAGTTTCATCACAAACAAACATTATCAAGTGAAACATTGGAATTCAACTGAATCCTGCTGTTCTTTACCTGTGAGAACAACCAGTAGATGGAGATAAACCATCCAGTAATCCAGGTCCAGCATGTTGAATAAAGGGAATGTTCCTGGTTTGTAGATTGAACTGTGTTGAATAGATCAGTTGTTGTGTCTTGTGTAGTTCAGGATCAGATCAGCTCCTCCCTCAATTACTCACCAAGAGGTAGTGAGGATGGTGAGTGGAGGAAGGGGTGATGATGATGATCATGATGATGAAAATGTTGAGGTAGAGGAGGGGTTGAGTTGAGCTCTTTGGTTCAGGTTAGATAAATCTCCTACCTTCATCGTCATCAGTCACTCATCCATATAGTTATGATAATGTTTATTATATAGTTCCATAGATGTTCTAGTTCAGTTATCGGTGCATCAACTGCATTCGTGTGTCTCCCCCTACTTTCCCCCTCTCCCCCTCTCCGCCAATCTCTCTCCATCTCCATCGCTCTCTCTTTTCTCCTCCTTTACTGTCTCTCTTTAACCCCAACTGGTCAAGGCAGACATCCATCCTCCAGGAGTCTTGGTCTGCTTGAGGACTCTACCTGTTAAAGGGAAGTTTTTCCTCGCCACTGTCAGCAGTCACAAGTGGAGGATAGGAGGATTCTGTTGGGTTTCTGTAAACTGGCTTAGAGTCTGGTTTTGACCAACTCTATATGTAAAAGTGTCATGAGATAACATTTGTCATGATTTCGTGCTATGTAAATAAATTTGATTTGATTAGATAAATAAATGATAAATAAGTTCAGACCACATTAAAATAAGCCAGAACCCAAGAATTAAAACAAAGCAAAGTTCATCAAGGCTTATTTCAAAGACAAACATCCGCAGGAACACAGTTGTTCCTGTAGCGCCTGGTCCTAGATTTGGACACTTTGAACTTCCGTTCAGATGGTCGGAGCTGGAACTCACTGACCTTTGGATGTGTTTAGCTGAAGGTCCAGTCTGTATGGGGGCCTGCTGGAGTCTACTGAAACTAAGATGAAGTTTAGAACCAACTCTATCTGGGGGGAGGTTCAGGGTCAAACCAGCATCTACGACCACCCTTTATTCTAAACCTGTAGACAGGGGCATGCCCATGAACAAACGCATTCAAACACTCACACAACAAACTCCATTCCTTGTCTATGGGGGTCAGGCTGGTCCTGGACCAGTCCACATGTACCAGGTCGTGTCAAAAGGATGGAAGGTTGAAGTTTGTCAAGAGTCGTTTGCAGTGAATCCAAGCCGACTGTTTGACAGAGCAGCCTTTACAGACACATGAGAGACAACAGTGATACTGACATCTGCACAGAACAACCCAGAACCTGTGTGTCATGGTTGGATCAGTGTGTGAGTCCCTCTAGTGGATGTTGTGTAGTACTGTGTTGTCTTTGCTCCAGAGGTTTTTGTTCAGAGTTTTGCTGTTTCCTGTCACTGTGGGCTGCAGAGCACAGTAGTACACAGCAGAGTCTGACACATGAAGCTTCTGGATCTTCAGAGGAAATGAGGTCTGGTTGATCTCAGCATCAAATCTGTCGTCCTGGAACTCAGGAGCTTTAACTGTTTTTGATCCAAATGTGTTTTTCTGTAACATGTATCTGGGATAATCATTCACTTCCTGTTTGTACCAAAACAAAGTTGGATTATTGCTGCTGGTCTCAAATGTACATTGTAGAGTCAGTGTGAGTCCTTGAACAGCAGTGACATCTCCTGTTGGCTGGGTCACTTTGTCTTCTCCTTTACACTCTGGGGAAGAACAGAACATTCAGAGGAAGAGATGAATCAATACAGATGATTGATTCCAGTTGAACAGTCAGTAGGTTTCTCGAGTTACCTATCCAGAGAGTCAGAATCAGGATGTTTCTCAGCCAGTGTTTCATGTCTGCAGTGAGAGGGGAGGAGACAGACCAAGAACATTCACATCTTCTCAATTCTCTGTTTGTTTCTCCTCAAATCTTCACCGTGACTCCTCCCCTCAGGTATTAGCCCCTCCCACCAGAGTCCTGATTGGACAAGGGGAGTAAACTGATGTTGTTATCAGGGTCTAGGTTGACATTCTGTCTTTTTTCATGTGATTGTAGGTCACGTCCACACAGCAGTGAGTCAGTGTTCAACACTATTGCAGGAAGTCAGAAGGTCCTGGTTCAGAGTCCAGGTGGACCAGGGCCTTTCTCTGTGCAGTTTTCCTGTTTTCCTCTGGTTGACACTGGTTTCCTCTGTTGTCATATTCATGGTTATTTATCCTTTCAATGGTCTGGACCAAGGTGCAGATGGATAGATAGATAGTTAGATAGATAGATACCTTATTAATCTTGCGGGAAATTCAAGTATTCAGCAGCTTTGCATACAGCACAAGAACACAAAAAAAACAAACAGACCAAAACACAACAATGGGTTTGTAGCCAGGCTGACATTAAGGTTAGTATATATACTGTAAAAGACACTTGCTAAAGAACTACTCTAAAAGGGCTTCTGTACAGTACTGTAAATAAAGACTTCTGGTTGTATTTACACATTTCAGGACATTGATATAAAGTGAAACAGTGATTTAAGTGTAACAATTATGTAAGTGTTTTACGGTGGTTTGAAAAGTGGGTGTAGTTCAACTACATAAGGTGCTCTCATTGGATCAGTCCTAATGTGGTCATGACTTAGACCCAGACCCCCCTGACCACTCAGTGATAAGTTTTCCAGTCTGATGTTCAGGGGGAAGACAGAGTTCCTGAGCCTGTTAGCAGAGCAGGTCACAGACAGCAGCCTGGAGCTGAACACACTCCTCTGTCTGATCACTGTCCTGTGCAGAGGATGCTGGGGGTTGTCCATGATGGACACAGTCTTCTTCAGGGTCCTTCTCTCTGCTGCTGATACCAGTCAGACCAACTCTGTTCCCACCACTGAGCCATCTCTCCTCACCAGTCTGTCCAGATGTGCAACGTCCCTTTTTGTAATGCTGATTTCCCAACAGACAACAGCATAAAAGAGAACACTGGACATGACCGACTGGTAAAACATCAGCAGCAGTTTCTTGCAGATGTTGAAGGACCCCAGTCTCCTCAGGAAGTACAGACGACTCTGTCCTTCCCTGTAGATGCTGTCTGTGCTATCTGACCAGTCCAGTTTATGGTCCAGCTGCAGTCCCAGTTTGTGTCTGGAGTTGGTCAGTAGCTCAGCACCACTAATGGAGTAGGATGGTTCAATGAGGACAATCAAAGTCTACGTGGACAGGAAAGGTGAAGGTGGTACTTTGGTCAGACTGTGTTCTGTTGTGGAGAACAGACTCACTGGGTGGATTCTACTAAACTGGGACAGCATTTGTTGTGTTTTCCTCTGAAGGTGAACAGTGTGTGAGTCCCTCTAGTGGATGTTGTGTAGTACTGTGTTGTCTTTGCTCCAGAGGTTTTTGTTAAGAGTTTTGCTGTTTCCTGTCACTGTGGGCCTCACAGCACAGTAGTACACAGCAGAGTCTGACACTGCAGCAGAGGAGATGTGCACTTGGACCTTTTCTCCATGTGCTTCCACAAACAGTCTTTGGTTTGATGCATTTTGTGTTCCATAGTGAAGGATTAGAAACTCAGGTAGTTTTCCTGGATATTGTCGATACCAGAAGAAATAATCAGTGACTGTCACTGTTTTAGAGTATTTATATGTAAGAGTAACAGAGTTTCCTTCTAAACTGGACTCTTCATTCTTGACTGGACTCAGATCTTCACAGTCGACACCTGAAGGAATGAACATCTGTGTTAGACTGAGTTTCATCACAAACAAACATTATCAAGTGAAACATTGGAATTCAACTGAATGCTGTTGTTCTTTACCTGTGAGAACAACCAGTAGATGGAGATAAACCATCCAGTAATTCAGGTCCAGCATGTTGAATAAAGGGAATGTTCCTGGTTTGTAGATTGAACTGTGTTGAATAGATCAGTTGTTGTGCCTTGTGTAGTTCAGGATCAGATCAGCTCCTCCTCCTCCTCCTCAGTGTCTCTGCCTCCTCGTAGTTGTGTTTTTTTTTCTGACTTACTTCCTTCTCCTTCCGCTCTGTAACATGATAGTGATGGTGCGTTCACTGTCCTGTAAATCTGTGTTTCAGACTGACCATCATCCTTTTACATTAGATGCAGACAGACCAACTTTCATACATTTTAAGTAATGTTCAGTTTTTTCTCATGGACTGAATTTTGGGCTTCAACCATTCGAATGTTCAATTTGAACCCATCTGCTTTTATTCTTCCTCATAAAGTTTTACAAGTACGACAAATCGATAATTCTAAAACTCTCACTTCTTTTGACACAAAAAATGAAAATCACAGATGATTTGACTGTTTGTGAAGAAACAATGATGAATCGATAATATGACATGATCCTGACGTGAACCAAGGTTCTAATAGTTTATGATTTTTCATTATAGTTTAGTTTTAGTTTAGACTTTTTTTTCTCTAATTCAGTTAGTTTTAATTCGTTTTTAGAGCAGGTTTACTCGTTTTTATTAGTTGTTCTTTTTTTCTAAATGCTTAGTATTAATTTTAGTTTTGTCGTATCTTTTTTCTTCTTCTCCGTCGTATTCAAATAAATCCCAGACAGGACTCTGCTGCTTTCTCCCAACTTTAGTCTCCATGTTTCCAGGTAGGGTGGGGACCAGAAGACGACTGGAAACCACAAGTGATGGACCATTAAGTGTCGTATGGTTACAGCAGAGAGAATTGCTAGAGCGAAATAAATCGCTTTCGTTACAATACGATATTGACAAAGATGAAAATGAAGGGAATTTTATCCATAATTTTTATCTGTTATAGTTAGTTTTATAAGTACACAATACAGTTTCAGTTAGTTATGGTTTTTTTTCTTTTAATTATAGTTTTTATTTATTTCACTTTACGAAAATGGTTTTTCAATTCTAGTTTTCGTCATTTCGTTAGTTTTCATTAACTATAATAACCTTGATGTGAATGTGAACTAAAGCTCTACTTAGTGATCTGATCAGATCATAGAACCTCAGACTGCTTCAGTTGTCATAGTTTGTTTTCAAAGACAATGCACATGTTCAATCAGTCAGTTAATCAGATTTTATTTATATAACACCAAATCATAACAGAAGTTATCTCATGACACTTTATGCATGGAGCCGGTCAAAACCAGACTGTGGAGCCAATTTACAGAAACCAACAGAAACCCAAATGCCATAAATGTCAGAGCAACAGAATCAGCAAGTGACTTCTGATGGACAGATCTGAGAACAAGTGGACCATCTGGGGTGGGCGGGGCTCAGGAGGTCGAATGGGTTGTCCAATAACTGAAGGACTTGTTCCAATCCGGCTCTGTCCCATTCAGAATCATTCTATCAGAATTCCAGTGTTGCTGTGAACTAGTCTAAAATGCCCCAGTAACCTCATGTGTTCCTCTATTGGTGAAGCTGGTCTCCCAGTGAACTCATGGACTTCAGTACTGGTCAGATCCAGGCTCAGTTCTGCTCACTACAGAACATGTTGTGTCTACAGAAGCTCAGACCTTCCATTCCAATAGATCCACGTCTAAAACCAAAGTCATGACAGTTTGCGTAGCATATCCCAGCAACAAGGCGTGAACTGACAGTTGGCAAGTTACATCAACAGGTGAGGACCAATCAGAAGATGGAGTCACATGACGTTGCGAAGTCCAACCCATTTGTTCGGGGTGGAGTCACTCAAGAAAATAATTTCAACCAAACCTGGAATTTGTGGCTCTGTGACTGGAGTTCCTGTTGGAGTTCTTGTCCAGACAGACCAGCTCTGGCTTTGATATTTCACATATGATGAGAATAAATAGTTCAACTGAGACCAAGTGCATCCAGAACTTGTCTTTGGAGCTTCCGAATAAGGAACACCAATAATCCTAACACCCAGTTCAAGACACTCCACCCACCGTACCGCCAGTGTCACGCCCACTGGAGTATGAGTGTTTGGTGGTGGTGGGAGGGGCTGTTGGTGCACATGTGGTTTACCACCGTGACAGTGAATGAATAATGGATCCATTGTATGTGTTCATAGAAAAGCGCTCCATAAATCTAATCCAAATAGTAATGTTTTCAACAGGTGACAAGTAAGACTTCCATGATGTTGACGACATGTTTGAGTGAAACACACAGATAGATGGTGTGAACTACAGCACTGAAATACTCTGTCAGTGCAGTTTGGTCCAATCTAGTGATTTCAGACCTTTGGTAGAGCCTAGATCGTACACAGTAGAAGATATTCAGGTCAACTGCACTTCAACTTTGGGGACGTGGGACAGTGGTTCTTTCAAAATTCTATTGTATGAGATCCAGATCAGGGCAGATATCTGACATGGGTTCCAATGCACTTGACGCTGCTTTACAGGTCAAATATTCCACTGTTTCTGAGATCCAGTCCCAAAAACACGACCATGAACCTGTCACTGATTTAAAACTAAAAAACTATCAACTCCTTCAATTTCAACCCGTTTGAGCTACCTGTAAAATTTTGGATAATCCCACCAAACATTTTCAAACACATTTTCTCCTGATCGGAATTTATTTAAAGGCGTCAGAGACTTAAAAACCAACCCTTAAAAATAAGGACCACCCTATTGTGCACAGTCTGGATACACTAATGCTTTAGTGTCTGTCATATTGATGTTCATGTTCCTGAGTGTTTTTATATGAAATTTTCTCTTGTTATTTGGATCTAGCCGAGAACTACCTCTAAGAAACATTTAGTTATGTGCACATAATGACAATAAACATTCTGGAATCTGGAATGTTGAACAGGAAAAGACTGACATTAGTCTGTGAACAAACTTCAGCTGTAAGGAGGAAACAGAGGAGAGAACAGACTCACTGGGTGGATTCTACTAAACTGGGACAGCATTTGTTGTGTTTTCCTCTGAAGGTGAACAGTGTGTGAGTCCCTCTAGTGGATGTTGTGTAGTACTGTGTTGTCTTTGCTCCAGAGGTTTTTGTTCAGAGTTTTGCTGTTTCCTGTCACTGTGGGCCTCACAGCACAGTAGTACACAGCAGAGTCTGACACTGCAGCAGAGGAGATGCTCATCGAGATGAGGTTTTTCTCCACATTAATCTTGAGTCCAGAAACGTTTTCAAT